>NC_066578.1:7415191-7482691 GCF_024679095.1 Eriocheir sinensis | reverse complement strand
CAGGAGGAAATACAGATGAAGAAAGATCGTTCCAGAGATTACCAGCGTGAGGGATGAAAGAGTGAAGATGCTGGTTAACTCTTGCATAAGGGGTTTGGACAGTATAGGGATGAAAGAGTGAAGATGCTGGTTAACTCTTGCATAAGGGATTTGGACAGTAAAGGAATGCTCTTCAAATGCTCTTCAAATCAAGCCTATAATACTTATACTGTTTGGGAAGTAGAAAAAGGTAGGGGAGGTCCACAGGTCAACACGCCCCATAGAGACAAAATAGCGCCATAGCCCCTCAAGAAACCCTGCCGACACTATAGGTAAGGTAAAGATGGGGGCATACACTATAGCTGCACGTGGCCTCGGTGTTCATCTCCGACACATTGGCCCTTGAGTCCGCGGTGGAAAGAGCCCTTTACCCCGGGACAGAGAACCAGTGTGACATCCGAGTTACCATAGCTTACCCATAGCCAGGTAGGTTATAACCATTGATTGCGAAACCAGCTTTTGATGCTAAGGGCGTGTCCCACAGGAGTTTGGTGTAGCTGGGATTATTTTGAACTCCAGCGACGTGTCTTGTGATAGTCTGACGAACTCCTGAAGCGGTTACATAAAGTTAGACCACAAGGGGCAGTATTATGGGGCAGGGACTGTAGGGAGGAGCTTTGAATACCAGGGGCGTGTCACACAGGCCTTTGGTGCAGCTGGACTTGTTTATAACTTCAGCAATGCCTCTTGTACTGGTCTGACAAACTCCTGGTGAGGCTACACAAAGTTAGATCACACGGAGCGTACTGTGGGGGTAAGACGTGCTGCGGGCGGTGACTTGGCGGGGGGAGGTCTGTGTGTTGTGTATATTATCTATTTGTACAAGCTTAGCAATGAGAGAAAAATGCTTGTTCCTCCCTTTATACCAGTCTTGACGCTCCTTTGGTTTCCACGATAAGTTGTAATGAATTCAGCACACCCCTCAAGGCTCTTATCTAGTTCCCTAACCTGCGTCACCCACTAACAGTTCACTTACACTAAGAAGAAGAGAAAATAACGGCAAGAAAAAGGAGCAAGCAAAGACACAAGAACGGCAGGCAAAGCTCAAACTATATAAACACAAACCCTGACTTCCTCCTCTACCGTCTAAAACTACCGCGCCGGACCGTCCAGTATAATCCCATTGGTGTTGTCCCGTCCAAGGCTTAAAGCATGAACAAAACTTAACCTTCATGAATGCAAAGACTGAGGCAAGTATCTTAAACGTCGTAATGGGAGCCCGATACGTTTAAGTATATAGATCTAACTGCCCTATTTCACTATCCAAAAACTACCGCGCCGGGCCGTCCAGTATAATCCCATTGCTCGCCCCAACAAAGGCACGGCTGGTGGTGTTGTCCCTTCCAAGGCTTAAGGCATGAACACAGCACTGCTCGGTTACATGCGATGGTCACGCCAGGGACGGGGAACCTTTCCGCCAAATGAATTGTAATAGAGTTGAGTGCTGCAGCGTATACCCTTGCCTCCACGCCACCCGCCGACCTGCTCTGCCAGATTAAAAGCGAAACAAACACAAACAAAAAAAAAATGAAGTAATTACGTTAGGAAAGATGCCATGCGCTGTGTGGACCTGCAATGACTTCATCACCGTGTGTGTTTTTTAAGTTACACACGATTTCAGTGATAAATATACAAGAAAAAACAAAACAAGAAGTATAAAGAATTGAATTACGGAAGATATTATGTAGTTTTATGGATCTGCAATTGCTTCATCGCTTCGTGCGTTTCTAAGTAACACATAACCCACATATTTCTACAGACTCACTAATGGAAAATAACAAGAAAGATAGACAGAGAAACAGGAAGATAGAAATACAGATAGACAGACAGACAGATAGACAGAGAGAGACAGACAGAAAGACGGGGAGAGACAGACAGAAAGAAAGAGATAGACAGACAGACAGATAGACACAGAAAGAGACAGACAGAAAGACAGAGAGACACAGACAGAAAGAGATAGACAGACAGGCAGACAAACAGACAGACAGACAGACAAACAGACAGATAGATACAGATAAAGACAGACAGGCTTACAAACGGAAACAGAGAGAGAATCATACACAGACAGACAGACAGACAGACAGACAGACAGACAGACAGACAGACAGACAAGTATTCCCGGCCTGAAAGCAGAAACAAATGAAGCTAAAACGAAAAAAAAAAAAACTTGAATAATAGCAAAAAAAAAATAAAAAAATAAAAAATCGACACACACACGCACACACACACACACACACACACACACACACACACACACACACATATTCGAGATTAACCTTCATCAGAGTGTTACAAATAAAAGAGGAAATTGAAGTGAGAGAAAGAAAGAAAGAAAGAAAGAAAGAAAGAAAGAAAGAAAAATATAAACACATATTCAAGATTAACTTTCATCGGAGTGTTAAAAATAAAAGAGAAAATACAAGAGAGAGAGAGAGAGAGAGAGAGAGAGAGAGAGAGAGAGAGAGAGAGAGAGAGAGAGAGAGAGAGAGAGAGAGAGAGAGAGAGAGAGAGAGAAATATAAACACATATTCAAGATTAACTTTTATCGGAGTGTTACAATAAGAGAAAATACAAGAGAGAGAAAGAAAGAAAGAAAGAAAGAAAACGAGCATAGAAATCGAGGGTGACTAAAAAAGAACGAGGCGGAGAAAAGAAAAGAGAAAAAATAATTAAAAAATAGACTTCCAGAAAGAAAGAAAGAAAGAAAGAGAGAGAGAAAGAGGGAGAGAGAGAGAAAAAAATAGAGAGAAAAAAAAAGATAGAGAAAAATCAGAGAGAGGGGAAGAATGAATGAGTAGAAGCACGAGGAAATGAGACTGTGGAAAGAGGAGGAGAAGGGGAAGAAGAGGAGGAGGAGGAGGAGGAGGAAGGGAGAGGCGACGAAGAAGAGGAAGAGGAGCGATAATGTGGAGGGGGAAATGTGATGAACGAGAGAGGAAGGACATAAAGGATAAAGGGGAGAGAAGATGGCCTGGAAGAGGGGAGATGATAGGAGGAGGAGGAGGAGGAGGAGGAGGAGGAGGAGGAGGAGGAGGTGTTGATGGTGCAAGGGTAAAGGTAGAAATGTATTAAAGATAAAGATAGAGAGAAAGATATGATGATGAGGAGGAGGAGGAGGAGGAGGAGGAGGAGGAAGAGGAGGAGGAAGAGGAAGAAGAGGAGAAGAAAGGAGGAAAGGTAGTGGAAGGGAGAGAAAATCGGTACTACTACTACTACTACTACTACTACTACTACTACTACTACTACTACTACTACTACTACTACTACTACTACTACTACTACTACTACTACTACCAATAATAATAATAATAATAATAATAATAATAATAATAATAATAATAATAATAATAATAATAATAAAGATCATGAAAAAGAAAAAGAAGGGAAGATGAAGAGATGATGATGAGGAGGAGGAAGAAGAAGGAGGAAGAGGAAGAAGAAGAGGAGGATAAAAAAAATACATTGAAACCCTAAATAGCTAACACAAATGTACCCTAAACTATGGCAATCCTAACTCAACACATGCAATAATTTAACTAACTCACTATTGAATTATTCTCTTAAAGGGTCTTCAGCGCCCTCGTCCAGCGCCCAAAACATGCAATGATTTAACTAACTCATTATTGAATCATTCTCTAAAAGGGTCTTCAGCGCCCTCGTCCAGCGCCCAAAACATGCAGTAATTTAACTAACTCATTATTGAATCATTCTCTAAAAGGGTCTTCTGCGCCCTCGTCCAGCGCCCAAAACATGCAATAATTTAACTAACTCACTATTGAATCATTCTCTAAAAGGGTCTTCAGCGCCCTCGTCCAGCGCCCAAAACATGCAATGATTTAACTAACTCATTATTGAATCATTCTCTAAAAGGGTCTTCAGCGCCCTCGTCCAGCGCCCAAAACATGCAATAATTTAACTAACTCACTATTGAATCATTCTCTAAAAGGCTCTTCAACCCCCTCGTATATGTACCCTAAACTATGCCAATCCTAACTCAACACATGCAGTAATTTAACTAACTCACTATTGAATCATTCTCTAAAAGGCTCTTCAACCCCCTCGTATATGTACCCTAAACTATGCCAATCCTAACTCAACACATGCAGTACTTTAACTAACTCACTATTGAATCATTCTCTAAAAGGCTCTTCAGCGCCCTCGTCCAGCGCCCAAAACAGTGACGCGTTGGTGCACTTCACGCGTTAACTGGCTCTGATGACGCGCGCTAAATGATCAACGAAATATTCACGCCCATTACCGAATTTCGCGGCCCCTTAATGCATGGCCTGACTCCCGCGGCCCTGAGTGTTGATAATATGACGGGACAAAGCGGGGCGGGGCCATTAGTTTGTTCCAGGCTGATCGGCGTATGGCTTGTTCTTTTGACGCGGGTGTGTGTGTGTGTGTGTGTGTGTGTGTGTGTGTGTGTGTGTGTGTGTGTGTGTGCAGCCGAAATAAGTCACACACCACAGCGTTTTATAGTAGACAGACTAGTTTAAGACATTTATATTTCCTCTCTTAAAATAAAAGAACAAAAAAAAAATCCAGGTAAAACAACTTCGTGGCCTTCAATATAATTCTTCCTGCATCCGAAATAAGTCAGACACGTTTTATATTACAGACTAGTTTAAGACATTTATATTTCCTCTCCTACGATAAAAGAACAAAAAAATCCATGTAAAACATCCTCCTGGCCTTCAATATAATTCTTCCTGCATCCGAAATGAGTCACACGCCAATCATATATTCTGGTCCATTTCACGATATTAAAACCCTTGTCGCTTTCGCTCTGCCGCGGAGGATGTCATAAAAAATTATCTCCTCTCATTATTACGAAGAATATGCAGAAAGTGAAAACCTGATAACCGCGAATATGTTTGCTGAAATAATTACATGCATTAATGAGCTGGTAATCCTCATTTGACTGTTCCTATAAAAGTTGAGGGAATAACGTTGACATCAATAATAAATAAAGAAATAAATATAAATGGTAGCAAGTTACCAGATACTAAATGTTGCCTTCATCTTTCTTTTCTCCATTATAAAACATCTTTGGTTCATTCGCTACCAAGGAGTTGATGTGTTGTTCTTAAGGAGAGAAAGTTACCGATGGGCACCTAATCAATCAGTCAATCACTAAATAAATAAATAAAATTCCACTTAAAACATCATCAACACCAGCATCACCACCACCAACACCGTCACTACCAATAACAGTACCCCCTTCACTAACACCACCAACAAAAACACCACCACAACCACCACCCCCTCCACCACCACCAACAACAACACCACCACTACCAGCATCACCACCACCACCACCACCATAACCCCGACTATCTCTCCTCTCCACCACCACCACAAACAACATCAATATCAACAACAACATTCACCACCAGTAAAACTACCACACCACCACCGCTACCACCATCACCACTACCACCATCACCACCACCACTACCATAACCTCCACTACCTCTCCTCTCCACCACCACTAAACACCAACAATATCAACAACAACAACATTCACCACCAGTAACACTACCACAACGCCACCGCAACCACATCACCACCACCACCAAAACCACCACGAAAAAACAGTACCATTGCAGCCAGTCACCACCTACAACGTTCATCACCAGCAACTCTACGCCACCACCACCATCACCACCACCAAATACACCAAAAAACAACAAAGCAAAACACAACAGCAATATCAAAAGAGCAAAAAAGGATCACTGAACGCTCAATTTTTTCCCTCTTTACATTTTTCACAAACTCAATATGTGAAAAAAACTTTGTCCATATTTTTTAAGCAATCTAAGCGGGGAAAAAATTACACAAAAACTACAAAAGGGAAAAATATATATTGCCGAGTGAGTGCTTTTGATATGGATGCACGGAAAAGGTTTCGGCGCCCAGGAACACAGATTTAACAAGGCTTTAGTAGGAGTTTTGGGCATTTCCAGAGGTAGTTTTGTGGCCCTGGTGGTAGTCTGGCCCTTCCTCTGTACCGTGAATCTATAAAGAGACCCAAACACGTTACTAGTGGTATTAGTGTTATGTCCTTAAACTTTTCGGCGCCCAGGTACACATATTTAACAAGGCTTTCGTATATAGGAGTGTTGGGTATTTCCAGAGGTAGTTTTGTGGCCCTGGTGGTAGTCTGGCCCTTCCTCTGTACCGTGAATCTATAAAGAGACCCAAACACGTTACTAGTGGTATTAGTGTTATGTCCTTAAACTTTTCGGCGCCCAAACACGCATATTTAACAAGGCTTTCGTATATAGAAGTGTTGGGCATTTCCAGTGGTAGTTTTGTGACCCTGGTGGAAGTCTGACCCTTCCTCTGTACCATGAACCTATAAAGAGACCCATTAGGACACGTTACTAGTGGTATTAGTGTTATATTCTTAAACATTTCGACGCCCAAGCACGCATATTTAACAAGGCTTTCGTATCTAGGAGTTTTGGGCATTTCCAGCGGTAGTTTTGTGACCCTGGTGGTAGTCTGACCCTTCTTCTGTACCGTGAACCTAAAAAAACGCTCATGACAACCCGACTGACATCCTTTTTGGCCTTTGGAAATACGTGCTGGGTGTGACGGGCGGAAGGTCTGAGAGAGCGACCCTTTGCCGGACGCACTGTTAATAAATGAACCCAACTCTGACATAAAATTTATCGCCAAGCGGGATGATTACCGGCCGCTGTTAACGTCGAGTAATGAGTCTCATCAACACTGAACGAACGGGGCGGGGGGAACGTCGGGGCAGAGGGGGCGATGGGGCAGTGACGGGACGGAATGGTGATAGGGCAGAGGGCAGCGTGCCAGATTATCGTATTCACCACATCGTCTTTACTACTTTTAAGCCTCAAACTCTCGTACCTACACAAATAACGACAGAAAATTGAAGTTAGCGTTAAAGCTCCTGTTTATTGATGTTTGTTTGTTTGTTTTTGCATTCGTTATTGGTCACAAAGTACGAAAATGTAATGCGATGTACGATAATTTGACAACGCTGGCATAGGGTCATACGGGGCACAGGGATCATATAAACGGGACAAAAGGATGACGGGGCAGGATGGTGACGGGGAAAGAGGTATTAGACGGGGCAAATAGGTGAAGGGATTTTTTTTTTTTTTTTTACAACAAAGGAGACAGCTCAAGGGCACAAAAAAAGGAAACAATAATAAAAAAAAAAAGCCCGCTACTCGCTGCTCCTACTAAAAAAAAAATCAAAAGAGGTGGCCGAAAGAGAGGTCAATATCGGGAGGTGAGGTGTCCTGAGGCCTTGTCAGACTACCACCAGGTTCAGAAAACTAGCCATGGAAATACTAACACCCTTGTCCAGTGTGTGTGTGTTAACCCCGAAATGTTTGAAAATGTGAGCCTGTGGGTAGAATATTATATTGCAGGCCTTCACTGACGCGGGCGGCGAGGGGGTTGGCAGTGCGGTGAACGCTGCGTCACATTTCACCACGGCGGGAACGCACCAGTGTGTAGGGCAAAAATATTTCTACAAGCTCGTAACGTCTCGCTGCCTTACGTGACAGTGGAGCCAATTCGTTGTCATGTCAGAGTAATTACACTCAATAACTATAACGAAGCCAGCATTGTAACGGGAATGGCGCAGCAGTAATGAAAAGCAGGAAGATAAGCCGGGTGTAGTTCCCTTTGTTATATAGAAAGTCTCGTCACTGAGGAAGCATATTAAAACCTTACTCTGTCTCTCTGCTAGCTATCAGTCTAGCTATCCATCTATGTATTTGTCTATCTATCTCTATCTATCTATCTGTCTATATTTTTGGATACACTGATTATTGTTTAGTTATTTATATATTTTTCACAGCATATAATCGCACAGTGCTCTGCGCTACCAAACAAACTTTTCAATTCATGCATTTCCCGCGAAGGATCCATGCTGCTCACAACAGTCCTTCCGTAAGCCGAACGTTAAAGAAAAAAATATATATGCAAAACTAAAACTTATATTTGTGTTGCGCGAATGTATAATATTTAGTGTGTGTGTGTGTGTGTGTGTGTGTGTGTGTGTGTGTGTGTGTGTGTGAGAGAGAGAGAGAGAGAGAGAGAGAGAGAGAGAGAGAGAGAGAGAGAGAGAGAGAGAGAGAGAGAGAGAGAGAGAGAGAGAGAGAGAGAGAGAGAGAGAGAGAGAGAGAGAGAGAGAGAGAGAGAGAGAGAGAGAGAGAGAGCAACAGAAATACAGACACAAACACAAAGACAGAGAAACAGAAACAGAGACAGGGGGACAAGGCAGCCAGTGGTGAGGAGCACAACCCAGGCAATACATAAGGCTCACCCAGTACAGCTAGGCCCTCTCAGCAGCATCTGTCGCCCTCTATATCTACACCAACGGCGGCACTGGTCACTCACTACCCGAGCTTCCATGGCCAAGAGGAGCTCAGCACGTAGGAAGGATAGGAGAGGTGTAAGGTACTGATAGGTTGCATGAGATGGAAAGAAAGAGGGAAAAGTTAGACAGAAAGAAAAGATGGAGGGAAGGAAGGAAGGAAGGAAGGATGGAGGGAAGGAAGGATGGAAGGAAGGAAGAAGGAAAGAAAGAAAGAGAGAGAGAGAGAGAGAGAGAGAGAGAGAGAGAGAGAGAGAGAGAGAGAGAGAGAGAGAGAGAGAGAGAGAGAGAGAGAGAGAGAGAGAGAGAGAGAGAGAGAGAGAGAGAGAGAGAGAGAGAGAGAGAGAATGGAAGAAAGAAAGAAAAAATAAAGAAATAAAGAAAGAAAGAGAGAAAGTCCAACGCAGAGCCACAGAACAGAAGAGTGTGACCAGCTTCATCACAGCGTCATGTCGTTACCGAAAAACCCGCGTGAAATCCAAACAAATGATACAGTATTGTTTTTTTATGCTCTGGCTATCGTCAGGACCTCGAAGCAGCACCCAGAGTATAAAAAAAATATATTCTATCAGCATCGAGTTGAATTTTGCAGTCCCAACGTAGCGCCTGTGATCAAGTGGGGGCAAACTCTTCTATTCCATGACTAACCAACTATGACTCTGGTATGATAAAATAGGCAGTGTGATATCGTGTTGCAATGTAGATGTTCAGTGCCGTACATTACTCCCAGTTTAGTCAGCCACAAACATACAGATCTTCCCTAGACATGGCGATACCTTAATATTTATCAATGCTTTACAGGAGGCCACACAGAAAATGATTAAATAAAAATGATTCACATCCACACAGCCATAAACCCAAGTCACCTGAGCGTTCATAGACACACCAGCTGGCGCGGGTAAGCACAGGTTTCCGAGAAGCTGGGAAACGCTTACACTTCCCTGAATAAAGCCGCGCCTCGGTGTCCGGGAATCAAACGTAGAGACTCGCGTGTGTGTGAATCAATCAGCAGAGCAAGAAAGCAAGCAGGCAAACAAGCAGTCAGTTAAATCAATCATTCAATACACGCACATATAGATATAGATAAACAGTTAGACAGACGAATGGAATGGGGGTTTTTTCATTAATGTTTTCATGTTTTCTTTTTTTTCACGCCCATGAACTGTCTCCTTTTCTGTAAACACACACACACACACACACACACACACACACACACACACAAACACACATACACTCTCCCTCTCCACATACACACTCTCTCTCTCTCTCTCTCACCGTGGTTTAATAGCGAAATTAAACAATCAGTCAATGAGATAAAATTGTTTTACAGGTTAAAGAAAGAACAAAGCACGCCCGAGAACATTAGACTCTATAATGATGCCAGGCGACGAGTAAAAAGACTAGTAGGTCAGGCAAAGCGTAGATACGAAGAAAATATTGCAGCCAACTGTAAAAATAACCCGAAATCTTTCTTCAGTTACATAAACAACAGAAAGGCGATCAAAAGTGGTATTGGACCTTTAACAAACAGCGACGGTGCACTAGTGACTGACAGCCAACACATTGCAAACCTCTTAAACAATTACTTTTCCTCGGTGTTTAATACTAACAGTCTTCCTCTCGCTACCACCAACACCAGTACTATTGTAAATCTCGAGCATGCATTGCCTAATTTTGAAATAACAACCGATGAAGTCCTTAAAGCTCTCCATTCACTTAAAACAAATAAAAGTCCTGGACCTGACAAAGTATATCCAACTCTGCTGAAAGAAACGAAGAGCGAAATACTCTCCTCCCTCACAACCGTATTCAATATGTCCTTGCGACAAGGCATCGTCCCTTCAGATTGGAAAAAGGCTAACGTGACACCGATTTTCAAGAAAGGAGACAAACAAGTACCAGGTAATTACAGGCCCATTAGTCTAACTTCGGTTGTAGGTAAGCTACTTGAGGGCATAATTAGAGACAAAATTGTGAGTTACCTTGAAAGCCACTCATTGATTGGGGACTCACAACATGGCTTCCGAAACAAAAGATCCTGCCTATCAAACCTATTAACCTTTATAACGACCTCTTCACTGTTTATGACGTAACCAAATCACTGGACGTAGTCTATCTTGATTTCCAGAAAGCGTTTGATAAAGTCCCGCATCATAAATTACTCTACAAATTAAAGCAAATAGGTATTGACGGTCAAGTAAACCAATGGATCGCGAATTGGTTGAGCAACAGACAACAAAGAGTAGTGATTGACGGATTTAACTCAGAGTGGGCGCCTGTCACTAGTGGCGTCCCTCAGGGCTCGGTCCTTGGCCCAGTGCTCTTCATTATCTACATCAACGACGTGGATGTTGGACTCAATAACCACATTAGTAAATTTGCAGACGACACAAAGATTGGTAACTCGGTTCTCACTGACGAAGACAGGCAAAGCCTCCAAGAGGATTTGCACAAAATTTCAGCTTGGTCGGATAGATGGGAGATGCCCTTTAACGTAGACAAGTGCCAGGTCCTTCAAGTTGGAACGAGGAATAAGAAGTTCGAATACGAAATGCGCGGCGTTAAACTCAAAAGCGTTCAATGCGTCAAAGACTTGGGGGTCAAAATCGCGTCAAACCTCAAATTCTCACAGCAATGCATCGATGCAGCAAATAAAGCGAACAGAATGTTGGGCTTCATTAAAAGAAACTTTGTATTCAAGAATAAAGATGTAATACTCCTGCTCTACAACAGTTTAGTCAGACCCCACTTGGAATATGCGGTACAGTTTTGGTCCCCCACCATGCAAAGGATATTGCTAAATTAGAAGGTGTTCAGCGTCGGGCAACGAAAATGATCCTTCCTTGCGCAACAAATCCTACGAAGAAAGGCTTTCTACCCTTAACATGTTCTCTCTGAGAAACGTCGCCTGAGGAAAATTGATCGAATGTTTTAAAATACTTAATGGTTTCACGAATGTAGACAGATCAACATTGTTTATGATCGATGACAGTCTGCGCACGAGGAACAATGGCGTAAAACTCAGATGTAGACAAGTAAATTCAGATTGCACCAAATTTTTCTTCACCAACGTTGTAGTGCGAGAATGGAATAAGCTTCCACCATCAGTGGTCCAGTGTAACACGATTGACTCCTTCAAAATAAGCTCGACCGTCACTTCCTTCAACTTAATATCAACTAGAGTAGAAATGCAACGTTTTGGAGTCTTCTGATTAATGTAAAATCACTTAGGTTTAAGGACAGACCACCAAGTCTGGACCATGGGGTCTGTGTGGTCTGATTTTCTATGTAAATCTATGTAAATCTCTCTCTCTC
Source organism: Eriocheir sinensis (assembly GCF_024679095.1). Classification (NCBI taxonomy): domain Eukaryota; kingdom Metazoa; phylum Arthropoda; class Malacostraca; order Decapoda; family Varunidae; genus Eriocheir; species Eriocheir sinensis. The sequence continues at coordinate 7,470,969 of NC_066578.1, read as the reverse complement.
TCTCTCTCTCTCTCTCTCTCTCTCTCTCTCTCACACACTCACTCACTCACTCTCTCTCTCTCTCTCTCTCTCTCTCTCTCTCTCTCTCTCTCTCTCTCTCTCTCTCTCCCCCACACACACCTCATATTACCCTCAAGACTACCTTCCGATATTTTCCTTCGCGCGTCATAAGCCTCCCCATCTCACACTCCTGGGCCAAACCTTTTAGGAGCGCCGGGCGGGAGCGAAAACACAAACGAGGCGAGTGTTTGGGTTAGCGACTTTGGCGGACGCTAAGCACAGGACTAAACCGGCTAAAGACTGGACCGAGAGAGATGGATAGACTGAGTGAGATGGAAGACGAGAGGAACAGTAGACCGGCTGGATAGATGGATGGGAGGAGAGTGAGAGGGAGAGGGATGGAAGGGGAAAGGGTTCAGGAGATAAGAAGGAATAGATGAGAGAGAGAGAGAGAGAGAGAGAGAGAGAGAGAGAGAGAGAGAGAGAGAGAGAGAGAGAGAGAGAGAGAGAGAGAGAGAGAGAGAGAGAGAGAGAGAGAGACGTAGGGGGAAGGGAAGGAGAAGAGGGAGAGAAGGAAAGGAAGGAAAATAAACAGAAAGATTAAAAGAGGGTAACATAAAGAGTTCAGGGTGAGTAAGTTTTTCAAGGGTCGTTAAAATAATCTTGAAGGTGAAATGGACGCTGAACGACCTGTAATTTCGAAAGGACGACGCGATATAAGTCTCGGCGCTAAAAATGCGAGGAAATTCGAAATGAAGGATTGGTTTGAAAGAGAGTGAAAAATGAAGCAATAGAACTCGTGATCCGTGTGTGTGTCATGACTTTAAGCGACTTCAAGAAAACGTTAGAAAAAGCTAAATGAGGGAATGTGTGTGTGTGTGTGTGTGTGTGTGTGTGTGTGTGTGTGTGTGTGTGTGTGTGTGTGTGTGTGTGTGCGCGCTCTGTCTGTCTGTCTGTCTGTCTGTCTGTCTGTCTGTCTGTCTGTCTCTCTCTCTCTCTCTCTCTCTCTCTCTCTCTCTCTCTCTCTGTCTGTCTGTCTGTCTGTCTGTCTCACACACACACACACACACACACACACACACACACACGGATGGAAGCGCTGTTTACTTCCCCGTCTATAGGCCACAAGACCTCCTACAGATGTGTCCTGACCAATGCTAAGTCTTATAATAACATGAGTTGACACGTAAGCTCAGAAGGGATGACTGATGCGCGGTATTAATGCATAAGTAAAGAGATTGCAAACTATTACTGGCTAACGTTGACGGATTTTGCTACACCCTCAACACTACGTCCCAAATGTGAAACTACTCGATTAATTCATTGCGTTCCTCATTAGAGTAATTACCGATAATAATTATGGAGTTTAAATTTTTATGAGGTGGCAATTAGTGAGTGTAATCTCTCTATTTGTTTGTTTGTTTTTTCTAGGGTGGCAACACGTTCCTGCGGCGGGTTACCTGGGGGCGGGCGGGCTCCCACAGCTGGCGGGCGTCCATGCCAACTTTTTTTTATATATGGTGACACCGATAAGTGTTGCCAGATTGTCGTACTCAGCCTATTACAGTTACCGATTTCCACCCCCAGAACTGTCTCGTCCACTCCAACAGCTCGCTTCATTTACAGCTGTCGTTGAAATGGTTAGTTATTCGCGGGTTCCTTTTTTTGCAGTAGTTGTTGGTCAGAAATCGAAAAATACGATGCTGTGAGTACGATAATTTGGCATCGCTGACACCGCTGTGTATCTTTCTAGCTGACTAATGCGCCGCCCCGCCCCTAATGGTCCCCCTGACAAAGCCCTGAAGGTGGTGTTGACAGTCTGTGTTTACTAGTCACACGGGCACGGCCTTCCCCTGTAGCTACTGTGTAAGGAATGTCTATATAGAACTATGTAGACCGCACGACCCAACCATAAGAACATAAGAACGTAAGGAGTCTGCAAGAGGTACACATCCTTGCGCTGGGCCGGACCACCGCAGTTTCGCCTCCTCATCAACTCATTGTATTGAATATGAAATTAACCTCTTGACTGCGGGTTTCCTACCAGAAGACCTGACCAAGCTACAGGAATGGAACAAAAATTGGCTGCTACAATTCAATGAAGAAAAATGTAAAGTCCTGCATCTTGGGAGGGATATCCAGCACACCAATACCACATGGGAAACACTCCACTATCCACCACAGGGGCAAAGAAAGACCTGGGACTATAATATGTTACCAGGCTACCAGTGAAGGGATATCCAGCACACCAATACCACATGGGAAACACTCCACTATCCACCACAGGGGCAGAGAAAGACCTGGGACTATAATGTTACCAGGCTACCAGTGAAGGGATATCCAGCACACCAATACCACATGGGAAACACTCCACTATCCACCACAGGGACAGAGAAAGACCTGGGACTATAATATGTTACCAGGCTACCAGTGAAAGCCAAATCCGTGCCAATCGCAGCCACCCACACACACACACTCTCCCCCTCCTACACACACACCAAGCCACGTCCGTCAGCAGAACGTCTTGCAGAACGTTAACACACACGACTTGGCTTCACTAATAACGTTCATCAGCGCCGCTTTAGAATTCATTGACCCTCGTTGGATGCAGACAAGTTAGCATAGCATCAAATAACACATGGGAGCATAAAAAGAGATGATGTGTGGAGGCGTGAAGTGTTTGTGTGTGTGTGTGTGTGTGTGTGTGTGTGTGTCTCTCTCTCTCTCTCTCTCTCTCTCTCTCTCTCTCTCTCTCTCTCTCTCTCTCTCTCTCTCTCTCTCTCTCTCTCTCTCTCTCTCTCTCTCTCTCTCTCTCTCTCTCTCTCTCTCTCTCTCTCTCTCTCTCTCTCTCTCTCTCTCTCTCTCTCTCTCTCTCTCTCTCTCTCTCTCTCTCTCTCTCTCTCTCTCTCTCTCTCTCTCTCTCTCTCTCTCTCTCTCTCTCTCTCTCTCTCTCTCTCTCTCTCTCTCTCTCTCTCTCTCTCTCTCTCTCTCTCTCTCTCTCTCTCTCTCTCTCCACCCTCAAACCATCACTCCCTTCCTCTCCTTCACTCCCAGGCTCCCCTCGGTCTAGGTGTTGGCGCTCGCCCAGACACAAACACCCTAGAAGGCGTCGCCACTCGTACACTGAGAGGAAGGAGGCGCGCGCTAAACGTATCAGCTCGAGGAAGTCTTATTTTGGCGCGTGTTGCCGGGCGTCGCGAGGCCAAGGTGGAGGTGAGATGTTTACGATTGGCTGATCCGAGAGGTGAGGGAGAGGAGGAGGCGGGGAGGGAAAGGGGTGAGAAGGGGAGAGAGGGGAGAAGAGGTGAGTGAATGCCGGGAAAGGGGGAAGAATGGGTGAGGAAGGGGCGGGGAATAGCATGGAAGGGGGTTGAAAAATGGCGGGAGAGGAAGAGGGTCGGGAAGGGTTGAAGCAGGAAAGGGAGAGAAAGGGGCGAGGAGGGGATGAAGAAAGGGACTGGAAGGGGTGAGGAAGGATGGGGGAGGGGAGGGGAAGTCTAGGGAAGGGGTGAGGAAGACGAGGGAAACTGAAGGGAAGGGGAAAGAGAGGAAAGGGAGCAGGGAAGAGAAGGGAAAGGGAAGGGAAGGAGAGAGGAAGATGCAGGAAAGAGAAGGGGAAGGGAAGGGAAGGAAAGAGAGCGGAAGAAGGGAGCGGAAGGTTGAGTCCCCGCGTCAGATCACACAGACGAGAGGAGAGTGAAATAGCATACCGAGAAGGCAGGATTTCTCGCACTCGCCTCCAAGCATCTGTATTTCTGTTATAACCCTTTCCTGTCTATGCCATTCTACTTATATATTCATGCATCTGAGTTTCAGTGCGCCAGAAAATATACAGTAGTGAGATCTAACGCATTAAAATCAATTCCGAAACTACGTGGAAAAAGAACAATATGAATAAGAAGATGCAAAGTAACACATCTAATAAGCTCTCTCTTTTTGGACACTCCTTTGACCTCTATTCAGGAGCAGTGAGTAGCGGGCTTTTTTTTATATATATTTTTCTTTGCGCCCTTGAGCTGTCTCCTTAGCTGTAAAAAAAATAATAAAATAAATAGTCAAGCAGTTGGGAAAAACTATGCCATATAAAGTAGTGAAATATAACGATCAAAATAGAATTAATATCGAAATCACATGCAAAAAAAAAAAAACATAATTTACGGTAAGCAGCGGTGAGCTCCCTCTATCCTTCCGCTCATACAGTCAGGCCATTGGGAAAAACTATGCCATATACAGTAGTGAAATATAACGATCAAAATAGAGTCAATACCGAAATCACATGCAAAAAAAAAACCATAATTTACGGTAAGCAGCGGTGAGCTCCCTCTATCCTTCCGCTCATACAGTCAGGCAGTTGGGAAAACCTATGCCATATACAGTAGTGAAATATAACGATCAAAATAGAGTCAATACCGAAATCACATGCAAAAAAAAACCCATAATTTACGATAAGCAGCGGTGAGCTCCCTCTATCCTTCCGCTCATACAGTACATCACAGCACACAAGGGAACGGATGGAGGGATACACTTACATCAGCGCTAATAATATCCGGTAAAACAAAGACGTATCGCGGTAATGTGAGTGTATTGTGTGACGGGGTAATGGCAACGCACCTTCAAGCCGGGTGAAACATTGCATGACGAGACGAAGATAGATAGAGAGTTCGCTTAAATACATGGTAAAAGTTAAAATATCCAGAGTCGTTTCTATGAAGTGTTCTCTGTGTCTGTCTCCGTCTCTCTCTCTCTCTAAACACACACACACACACACACACACACACACACACACACACACACTAACCTACCCTTCCCCCCCTCCAGCACACATACACCTCATAATTTCATAGCTTCTTCCTCCTGGCCCATTCCTATCACTACTACCACCACCATTTTTAGGCCGCATCGGCAGTCATCCCAATGCATTCAAAACAGCCCGTGACCAGAAACATTGCCACTCCCCCCGTTAGTAAAGTTGACCAGCTGTAAAACACGTCTCTTCCACCATGATATTGTAAAAAAATGTGTGGAGTTATCTTTGCCAATGGGAAAAGATAACCACGACCTCTCTCTCTCTCTCTCTCTGTAGGTTATGAATGCATATAGTTACTGCAGGCAGGAAAAAGTTGAATCTTATTTGTGATGACTGAGCTAGTGTAGGGTATTTAAAACTAGTCGTCGTTGTAGTAGTAGTAGTGGTAGTAATAGTAGTAGTAGTAGTAATAATAGTAGTGGATGTCGTAGTAAAAGTAGTAGTAGTAGTGGTAGTAGTAGGAATAATATTGTCTTCTAAATAGTCATATTAAGTAAGAAAACAACACTGCAGCTGCTACATAAAGTTTCGAGCAGTTTTCTGGAGCGTACACAAAGAAATCGTTTATACACAAAATATTCTCATTTAGTTAAAACATGAAAGTCTCGGTTAATCCCCTGCCATATTTAGCACCAGCAGAATGACCAGCAGGTTTTCTCAGCAAGATATCCACCAGTTTGCCACCAACAATCTAATACCAGCAAGACCAAATGTATTTACACAGGGAGCGTTGCCTCGGTAGTGACGCGGAAAACTCTACGGACACGGCAAGCCACGTTTACATTACTCTGCGGCCCCGTGATGGACAACGCGAACATTACACTACATTTCCACTACCAACAACAACACCGCACTAACACACCACACACCACCACCACCACTACCACCACCACCACGAGTCTCACCACCAGGCGCCACAAATTTCCCCCAGTTGAAGGCCACAATTTGTTATGAGTTAATTATGCATTAGGCGATTTCCCGCTAGTACCTAATTATTGCAATGAATGATTTATCGCTCCAATTACACTTCCTGCGGCGGCGGCGGCGGTGGTGGCGGCAGCTGGTGGGCGGGGGAGAGGGGAAGCGGAGGGAGACAGAGGGATAGGAGCGGTAGCGGGGGGAGGAGGAAGAAGAGGAGGAGGAAGAAAAGGAGGAAATGAGGACGAGAAGGAAGGAGAAAGGAAAGGAGAGAGAAGAGAAAGAAGGAAAAGGGAAAGAAGGAGAAAGATATGAAGGATGAGGAGGAGAAATAGGAAAACGAAGAGAGGAAAAAGAATTAGGAAGAGGAGGAGGAGGAGGAGGAGAAGAATTAAGAGAAGATAGAGAAAAAGGAGGAAGAGAAAGAAGATTGGTAGTGGTGGTGGTAGTGGTGGTAGTGGTGGTAGTGGTGGTGGTAGTGGTGGTGGTGGTGATGGTGGTGATGGTGGCGGATAGACAAATGGTTCCTGTTAATTTATACGTAGAGAGGACTGATGTTACCTGCTGGTGATTAACAGAGGTAGGCTTGTAATGATGATAATGATGATGATGATGATGATGATGATGGTGGTAGTAATGATGGTGTCGATAGTTATGCCAGGGAAGTAGGAAGAGGAGGAGGAGGAGGAGGAGGAGGAGGAGGAGGAGGAGGAGGACGAGGAGAAGGAGGCTATCAGGAGAAACACATGTAACACAAATCGTTCTCGTGTACAAGGTTACCCGCCAAAATGGTCTGGTCTGCTATCAAGATTTTCTCAGCTGGTCGAGGCACTGGCCAAGAGAAACAGATTTTATTTTTTTAATCTTAAAATACACGCCATAACAATTACCGAGGGAGCAGTCGTGTGATTCATGGTGGTAAAGCGCCGCCTCTGAGGTGCTTAATTTTTCAGTGATATGAATACACGAAAAGCGAAAGAATTATAAATGTGTAGGTATGTATTATGTAGGTGGTGTTTCTCGCTACCGCTACTATCTACTCTACTATGACCACTACCTGCTACTACCACCTACCACTACCGCTACAGGAGGGTATCGGGACACCTCTACCCCCGAAATTGACCTATCTTTCGGCCACTTCTCTAACTCTTTTTAGGAGCAGTGAGTAGCGGGCTTTTTTTTTTTACATTTGTTACCTTTTTTATGCCCTTGAACTGACTCCTCTACTGTACAAAAAAAAAAAAAAAAACGCTACCGAACAGCATTCATGTGGTATCGCAAACGCTCAGTCATCGGTCATCACTATAATAGATCGCAAATATGGAATCTATATGCGATTTTACGATAAGATAAATAATTCGCACACACAACGTTCAAATACTACAGACTGCAATATGACTAGATTTCATAATGGAGAAATTTTAAAATACGTTTTCTTCTGTGTTGAAAACATAAGTGCATTATCCTCTAAACCTATCCACGGAGACACACTGTTGGACGAAGCTTCTCCTCTTTAAACATTAACCTTGGCGGTCCATCAATTTGTCCTGTTACACAAAAATGAGATTGGAATGTCAAGAACTTTTTACTGATGAACGTTTTACTGATGAACTTTATACTGATGAGATCCGAGGAGACGCATTTTGGACACGCTTTCTCTTCTCTTTAAACATAACTTTAAACATAAGATAAATAATTCGCACACAACGTTCAAATAATAGATTTCATGATGTAGAAATTTTAAAATACGTTTTCTTCTGTGTTGAAAACATGAGTGCATTATCCTCTAAACCTATCCACGGAGACACACTGTTGGACGAAGCTTCTCTCATCTTTAAACATTAACCTTGGCGGTCCATCAATTTGTCCTGTTACACAAAAATGAGATTGGAATGTCAAGAACTTTTTACTGATGAACGTTTTACTGATGAACTTTATACTGATGAGCTTATCCGAGGAGACGCATTTTGGACAAGCTTTCTCTTCTCTTTAAACATAACTTTAAACATAAGATAAATAATTCGCACACAACGTTCAAATAATAGATTTCATGATGTAGAAATTTTAAAATACGTTTTCTTCTGTGTTGAAAACATGAGTGCATTATCCTCTAAACCTATCCACGGAGACACACTGTTGGACGAAGCTTCTCTCATCTTTAAACATTAACCTTGGCGATCCATCAATTTGTCCTGTTACACGAAAATGAGACTGGAATGTCAAGAACTTTTTACTGATGAACGTTTTACTGATGAACTTTATACTGATGAGCTTATCCGAGGAGACGCATTTTGGACAAGCTTTCTCTTCTCTGTAAACATAACTTCAACCGTCCATCAATTTAGCCTGTCATACCAAAATGGGGTTGGAATGTCGAAAGCTTTTTACTGATGAACGTTTTACTGATGAACCTGATACTGATGAGCTTATCCGAGGAGACGCATTTTGGACAAACTTTCTCTTCTCTGTAAACATAACTTCAACCGTCCATCAATTTAGCCTGTCATACCAAAATGGGGTTAGAATGTCGAAAGATTTTTCCTGACGAACCTTGCTTCCACACGTCCATAATTCATAACGTATTTAATATTGAAACACTGCCGGACATCAACTCACCTGTGACTACTTTATATGCAAACCAGTCACTAAAACAGCTCATTTCCATTTATTATGAAGCAGCAAAATTATTGGCCAGACACGCCTCCGCCTGCCTGGAAACTTTGTCGCCGCGCCATTACCGGGGGGACGTTTGGCGGGCCTGAGCGCCTATGCTGTGTCCTCGCGAGAATGCATGCTGATCCTTTTTAAGCTGGGTTTTAGTGGCGCTCGTGGGGGGGTAGGTCTGTGTGGGCGGGGGATGGGGGGGGGGGTCTTAGTGTGTGTGTGTGTGTGTGTGTGTGTGTGTGTCGACGATCCGCCAACGACACGACCCCTGAACTTTCCTGACCTTTGAGCCTTGCGATGCTGTGCCACTGTGGACGGAGGTGAGGCGGCCCAGAATGACTAATGCCTTCAACAATACATGTGGTGAAAAGATTACATGTGAAGCGCGAGTAGGAAAGAGAAAGTATGGAGAGGGAACAGAATAAGCCCAATAGTTAGGTAATATACAGAGTGAAAATATTACAGGTTAACCGTGAGTAGGAAATAAAGAATGTGGAAAGAGAAGAGAATTAAGGAAACAGTTATATATAAAGAGGACAGATTACATGTGAAGCGCAAGTAGGAAAGAGATGATATGGAGTGGGAACAGAATAAGCCCAATAGTTAGGTAATATACAGAGTGAAAAGATTACAGCTTAACCGTGAGTAGGAAATAAAGAATGTAGAAAGAGAAGAGAATAAAGGAAACAGTTATACAGAGAGAGATATTGCATGTGAACCGCGAGTAGGAAACAGAATATGGAATGGGAGGAGAATAAGAACAAGTCAATATATATGTACTAAAAAAGATTATTACATGCGAACCGGGATGAGAAACTGAGAATAGGGAATATGACTTTGCCTTTAACAATTCATGCGGTGAAAAAATTATATGTCACCCACGAATTGAATTACTGACCTTTAGCCAAGAAAATTCGTGTATGTATTTGTATGTTAACTATTGTACTATTCCCTCCCGCCTACCACGAGTTTGAGGACGCCAAGGCGGGGCAGTCATGGATGGAAGTCAAATGGGTAGTCTAGTTTTCCTTCCCCTTTTCCCCTAATATATAGAAGCTCGTATATGTGTGTGTATGTTAACTATTGTACTATTCCCTCCCGCCTACCACGAGTTTAAGGACGCCAAGTCGGGGCAGTCATGGATGGAAGTCAAATGGGTAGTCTATTTTTCCGTCCCCCTTTCCCCTAATATAAAGAAACTCGTATATGTGTGTTTATGTTAACTTCATTCTAAGTACTTTTCCCTCCCGCCTACCACGAGTTTAAGGACGCCAAGTCAGGGCAGTCATGGATGGAAGTCAAATGGGCAGTCTATTTTTCCTTCCCCCTTTCCCCTAATATAAAGAAACTCGTATATGTGTGTGTATGTTAACTTCATTCCAATTACTATCCCCTCCCGCCTACCACAAGCTTAGAAACGCCGAGTCAGAGTAATGAAGAATGGAAGTCAAATGCTTAGGTCCACATTCTTAAACGTATCGGGTTCCCATTACGACTATTTTCCAAGGCCACAGAGAAGATTAACCTGGTTTTCTTGGGTTATTTTCCCGTTCAAGATGCAGAAGTCGTGTAAAACTATCACTAGGATCGCAAAATAGGCCATGAAAATCCCCGCAACTTATCCGAGAGGATTTTCAAACAGGCGAACTGAGGCGCCGACAGGTTCAAGAATATCACAAAACAGTTCATGACAATCCAAGCAACTTATCCGACGAGAGGCTTTTCAAACAGGGAACTGAGACGCCGATACCTTTATGAATACGGGTCATATATAGGCGTTTGTTCCCTCCTATCCAACCATCCTCTCTGATGTATAGGTGTTTGGCAATTATCCGCTCTCCCCGATGCCAGACAAATGGGTTCCTGTTTGACAAGTAGCGAACCGTCCATCACGCATCGGTATACCACAAGAAGCAACACCACCGCTGTCTCCTCCTCCACCACCACCACCCTCGCCCCTGCCGCCGCCACTGCCTCCTAACAAGTGTACTGGATGTGTCATAGGGCCAGTTTCACAGTTCCCCATGATGGGTTAGTAAGCTCCCAAACCAATACCAGAGCCTTCGAAATTTCCTTGTATAGTGTCTGGTGTTTATATTTAAGTTCACAAACTTGATAAAACTATACAGGAAAAGCCTTTTGTATTTAGTGTGGCATCGAAGACCTCACCATTTTGGATTGTATGGGATTCTATAGTTTGGTTCGGGTTGTTACGAAGACACTGTGTTGGACTGTGAAATCGGCTCATAGTGTACGGAAACATAGTGTAATTTAATGTTAGCCAATGTTAAGACACAATACAGCAGGGTTGGGGTGAAGTCAACAGGGTACCTTCATCCTTTTAAAACTATTATGTATACTGTTATATGTATGTGTATATCTCAATGAATGTATCGAATCAAATCCTCCTCCTCCTCCTCATCCTCATCCTCATCCTCCTCCTCCTCCTCCTCCCAACCCTCCATTAGCTCATTACGGTTTCGCCTGCACTTAGATGTAAATGATCTCTTTGTGTCTGTGTGTCTCTGTCTCTCTTTCTCTATCTATCTATCTATCTATCTATCTCTATCTAGCCATCTCTCTATCTGTTTTCATATTGTATCATTCATTTATTGCATGCCAAGAATAAGGAAAACTAAATTGTACTCAAAATACCTTAAGGAAATTACAAGATACGGACAGAAAGAAAAAAAAAATATTATGAAGGCTTTATCTATCTGCCTTTCCGTCTGTCTGTCTATCCATCTATCACTCTATCTATCAATCTATCTACCTCAATCTATCTATCTATCTATCTTTTTGTACTGAGGAGAAATACACGAAATGAATCCTTTGAGCCAAGTGGGCATATACCTAATCTTTTTTTTACTATATATTCACATAATGCAGATATATTCAGACACCTAAGATAATCCTAGAACCACACTGTATAAATAATCCTTTTTTCTGTAACACTAGAGAGAGTCTGCAAAGCGTATCACACACACACACACACACACACACACACACACACACACACACACACACACACTCGCACAGGGACGAAAAAAATACTATTCTGGTTTAAAACTCGCCTCAGAGGAAAAGTTTGACTAATAAAAAAGCAAACTTCCCTCATTACAGATGTTTACGACGGTCCGGGAAAATTTTAGCAAAGACTTTCACGTTTCAGGGCCATTTAAACGTTGTTGCTAAAAGCGTTACGGGTGAATAAGAGGCCTTAGTACCTCTACGTTGCCCCGGCCACGTATGAAACAACTGATTTACGAGACAGTGCAAATCTAAGTCATGATATCCGGGAAGAGATTACACAAGCGAGCAGGGATGAGAAAACTGAGAACAGGGAATAAGAATAGAAAAAAAGGACACAATTACAAGACCTGGCTTATGATGCAACTCAAATCTATACGTCATAATATCCGGGAAGAGATTACACATGCGAACAGGGATGAGAAAACTGAGAACAAGGAATAAGAGAAGAGAGAAAGGACACAATTACAAGACCTGGCTTATGATGCAACTCAAATCTATAAGCCATAATATCCGTGAAGAGATTACACATGCAAACAGGGATGAGAAAACTGATAATAAGGAATAAGAGAAGAGAAAAAGGACTCAACTACAAGACCTGGCTTATGATGCAACTCAAATCTATACGTCATAATATCCGGGAAGAGATTACACATGCAAACAGGGATGAGAAAACTGAGAACAAGGAATAAGAGAAGAGAGAAAGGACACAATTACAGGACCTGGCTTATGATGCAACTCAAATCTATAAGCCATAATATCCGGGAAAAGATTACACATGCGAACAGGGATGAGAAAACTGAGAACAAGGAATAAGAGAAGAGAAAAAGGACTCAACTACAAGACCTGGCTTATGATGCAACTCAAATCTATAAGCCATAATATCCGGGAAGAGATTACACATGCGAACAGGGATGAGAAAACTGAGAACAGGGAATAAGAATAGAAAAAAAGGACACAATTACAAGACCTGGCTTATGATGCATCTCAAATCTATACGTCATAATATCCGTGAAGAGATTACACATGCGAACAGGGATGAGAAAGCTGCGGATATGGAATAAGAATAGAAAAAAAAGACACACTTGCAAGAACTAGTTATGACGCAATACGAATCTCAGTCATAGTCAGGAGCAGTGAGTAGCGGGCTTTTTTTATATATATTTTTCTTTACGCCCTTGAACTGTCTCCTTAGCTGTAAAAAAAAAAAATATATCCGTGATTCCTTATGACTAACGATCTACACCTACAAGAAATTATTTAAAGTAACTCAAAATCTAAGTCATAATATCCTTGCTGTTTAATGTCTAATGATCCACGGGGGGTAAGCTACACGAATCCGCCTGCCCCTGAACGCCACACACTCTGACCACACAGACACCGCCTCACCTTATCAAATGTGTGTGTGTGTGTGTGTGTGTGTGTGTGTGTGTGTGTAGTCCCCGCAATGCCTGATACTACGACCCCATGATATCCTCACTCTTTGACGACTTGCCTCAGTAGCAGCGTCAGGACAAGGCGCAGCTCGACGCGGGGTACAGCGGGCCGAGATTGTCTTCTTTAACTATGGTAATTAGGCTTTCATGGCTCTATAAGAAAGACGTACGACCCATTACGAAAAGCTGCCTCCGCCCTGTTACGGTGTGTGCTGGGAGGACGGGGTGAGGGGGGACGGGGGAGGGGGGAGGGAGTGGCGTAGGACAGGTGGAGCGGAGTGGAAGGTGTCTTGAATCAGGCCGCCGAGTTTCATATCGTTAGGTATTGCTACAAGTAAAACCCTTAGCGCCGAATACGGGGAAAAAGTGCCGGCCATGAACGGTGATGTAAACTCTCTCTCTCTCTCTCTCTCTCTCTCTCTCTCTCTCAAGATTACATAGGTAGTATCCATGTATGCAAGTGTGTGTGTGTGTGTGTGTGTGTGTGTGTGTGAGAGAGAGAGAGAGAGAGAGAGAGAGAGAGAGAGAGAGAGAGAGAGAGAGACATACATACATACATACATTCATACATACATACATACATACACAGACAGCCAGACAGACACACAGAGAGCGGGTAAGTGTCGTGGTGGTGGTGGTGGTGGTGGTGGCCGAGGCGGCAATTAATAATCCTTCTTACTTGACCTAATTCCTAGACGAGGCTCCGAGGTCTCTCAGGATCACTTCGGGACTCAGTAATCTCCGCCAGGGATCAGATCAGTCCCTTGGAAGCATCGATTTAGTAATTTGGCGCGCGCAGCCCTCACCGACACCGATCCTTCCCTTGGACTGTCTCAGCGTAACGATATACAAGCCCCGGCGGAAGAGTCCCCATTATCGTTATTATCGTAATGAGTAATCTTGAAGAAGGGCGATGCTTTACCAGGCACGAGGATGCCATAGCGACGAGGCTTGGCTGAGTGAGGTGCGTAAGGGGGATGAGGAAGAAGCCCGGTGTGTGTGTGTGTGTGTGTGTGTGTGTGTGTGTGTGTGAGAGAGAGAGAGAGAGAGAGAGAGAGAGAGAGAGAGAGAGAGAGAGAGAGAGAGAGAGAGAGAGAGAGAGAGAGAGAGAGAGAGAGAGAGAGAGAGAGAGAGAGCGAGAGAGAGAGAGAGAGAGAGAGAGAGAGAGAGAGAGAGAGAGAGAGAGAGATTCATTAGCCTGCACGGAAAAAAAAAATAAGAAGTTTAAATGTATCAGTGGCAGGATCATTAAGAGAAAATGAATAAAAATGAAAAAAAGCAGGAAAAGTTGACAGAGGATGAAAAGAAAAAAAAACAAAGAGAAGCGAAAATAAAACCTTCTGAAGGAAACACTGAGAGGATGATGGAAAGGAAGTTTGTGACCACCAAGATACAACCAATTCCCAGGTCACACTTTCCCCAGCAGGCCCCGCGTATCAGCCATATGAGAAGGATACACAGCTGGAAAGGTATTGCTCTGTACGACCTCTAGACTCTAATAAAGAAGGTTTTGGATTTGTAGCCACTGCGCCAAGGAAGCGGAGAAGAATATAAAACTTTTCCGGCAGTACAGCGGGCCACTACACCATCAGGCATTGGAACGGTGAGCAAAGCAAGTTATCCTCAAGTTAGCGGACCAAGAAACCCTTTACGCGCGTGATTTCTTACTGCACCAAAGAGTTAATTAAACCAGATACACAACACACGTCACCGTTCACCTATTACACGGGAGAACGCAATGTAGCACAGTGACGTAACATACTGCCCTTACGCTAATATTCTGACATAGTTTCCCCTTCATTCAGCATCATGTGATACTATGCACCAACAAATAGACTGCAACACTTTACATAATAGAATAGTCTAGTTATGTAGTAGTAGTAATAATAGTAGTAGTAGTAGTAGTAGTAGTAGTAGTAGTAGTAGTAGTAGTGTCATCATTATTCATGCTCCTGGTACTCTGATATCCGTTAGAAAAAAAAGAAAAAAATGAAATATTAACGATATACCTTTCTCCATCGGTTCCGTCACGCCCATTCTGCCTCCGCCCACGAGCTGCTGCCTCCTTCCGTCCTTCTGTCCTCCTCTCCCCGTCGCGGAGGTTCCCAAACACACGCAAAGGTCACACACGAAGCACAGTACAACGGGAATTTAAAAGTTAACACGAAACCCGCTGCGCCGCCCGCCGTGACCCCTGACCCGTGCGGGGCGGGAACGGACTGCCTGCCTGGCCCTGGCCCTCCCGCAGTGCCAGTGTGCCAGACCAAAACATGACCTTTACGAAACTCACTTATTCTCTTCATCACTGTCCGTTTTTCATCATCACTAGCGAAGAGACTCATTTTACCTACTTGTTCCTCACCAATTTAGGCCTGGTTCACAACGCAAGTGGTCACACATAGGCCTGCATAGTCCAGCCGCCTGGGCAAACAAACACGACAACCACGGATATGAGAAGCGAGGAGGACTGCGCCAGTATTGTTAAGGCCCTCCAAGAGGCTATACATGGCCTCTTGTGGCCATGAAATAGGTTTTTCAATGGATACCGCGGTGACTTCGTTGGCGAAGGCCTGTGTTTGTTTACATCTGGTTTCCAAATCAAGCGAGAGTGAAGGTGCTGTTTTATTAATTTGTGTGCCGTTAGTGATCATTAATTATACAGGAAAACTAATAATTTGATTTAATAATAATATAGTATTTGTATATTTTATTATATAGGATAATTTGGTTTTAGTTGTATGCTTGAAAACTACAGTATCTCAATACCGTTGCCAGATTGTCGTACTCAGAGCATAGTATTTACCGGTTTCTGACGCCTAACTATTGCCAAGAAACATCAGGAATTAACTATTTTAACAATAATTATAAGTGAATATCCTTATTGGGGTCCACGAGACAGTTTTTGGGTCGAAAGTCGGTAAATATAAGAGGCTGAGGAAGACAATCTGGCAACTTTTTATTGTGTGCGCCCAGCCATACCACTGGGAGAACAGCGATCCACCGCGTCCACTCAAATTTACCCTGGGCTGGGCGATTTTGGCTAGTGGACACAGACTAGCTCAAATTACTATTGCTACTGCCATTACTACTACTACTACTACTACTACTACCACTACTACTACTACTACTACTACTACTACTACTACTACTACTACTACTACTACTACTACTACTACTACTACTACTACTACTACTACAACTACCACTACTACTACCACCACTACTACTACTACCACTACCACCACTAAAAATAATAATAATAATAATAATAATAATAATAATAATAATAATAATAATAATAATAATAATAATAATAATAATAATAATAATAATAATAATAATAATAATAATAATAATAATAATAATAATAATAATAATAATAATAATAATAATAATAATAATAATAATAACAATAATAATAATAATAAAACAATAACAATAACAATAACATCAATATTATCCGTAACAATATCAATTAAAGACAAGAAGGAAAAGATAAAATAAAGAATAAGGAAAAGAAGGGATTAGGAGAACCAGAACAAAGGAGAGAACAAAGAAAAATCTACGATTGTGGGAAGAGAGAGAGAGAGAGAGAGAGAGAGAGAGAGAGAGAGAGAGAGAGAGAGAGAGAGAGAGAGAGAGAGAGAGAGAGAGAGAGAGAGAGAGAGAGAGAGAGAGAGAGAGAGAGAGAGAGAGAGAGAGAGAGAGAGAGAGATGGCGTAGTAGTAGTAGTAGTAGTAGTAGTAGTAGTAGTAGTAGTAGTAGTAGTAGTAGTAGTAGTAGTAGTAGTAGTAGTAGTAGTAGTAGTAGTAGTAGTAGTAGTAGTAGTAGTAGTAGTAGTAGTAGTAGTAGTAGTAGTAGTAGTAGTAGTAGTAGTAGTAGTAATAGTAGTTGTAGTAGTAGTAGTAGTAGTAGTAGTAGTAGTAGTAGTAGTAGTAATAGCAGTGGAAGTAGTAGTAGTAGTAGTAGTAGTAGTAGTAGTAGTAGTAGTAGTAGTAACCTCACCATCATTATTCATATTCCTGGTACTTTGATAACCAAACAGCCTTGAAATATTAATTACATGAATTGTTCAGTATTAGATGCGTGCCATTTGTAAATACTAATTAGAGATCGACCCAATATTATGTGCGCCCTGCAGCCTGCACAGAACGTCCTGCCTTAATTAGGAGCACACTGCTGACGGGGGGTGGTGTGACCCTGCTCAGCCCCCTGTGACTGCGGCGCGTGGCTGCTGACGGGGGTGGTGTGGCCTTGCTCAGCTCCCCGTGACCTGCGGCGCGTGGCTGCTGACGGGGTGGGTTGTGGCTCGCTCAGTGCCGAGTGGCCAAAGCGATGCCGCGGTGTAAGCAAGCAGTCAGTCACAGGGCATACACAGGGGTGGGAGCACGTCATCTCCCCCACCAAAGACACCAACCGGGCAAGATTTTAGGAGGCAGCTCACGGGCAAGACACTAAGGGCTGAATTTTAAGACACCATCGCTTCTCACATCAACGATTTCTAAAGGTCAAAGAGGGGATCAATCGGGTTTTCATGAGTGTTTTTTAAGGCTCATCGCACAGAAGAAGGGTCAAACTACCACCAGGGTCATAAAACTACCCCTGGAAAGGCCTACAGCTCCTACGAAAGCCATGTCAAATATGTGAACTTGGGCGACGAAATGTTTTAAAATACGACCCTGAACCAGCAACAAAAAAGCCCGCCATACGCTGCTCCGACAGAAGTAAAAAGAACGAGAGAGCAGAAGAGAGGTCAATTACGGGGTGGAGTGCCTTGATGCTCTCCCCTTGAAAAAGTTTACTTGTTGGTCTCTTAATCTTATTTTCTTACTCTCGGCTTCCTTACGTTAAGATCTAAAAATATATCACAAGTTTCATCTATATAATCGTCCTCAAACTCATCACGCCGCCTCGTCACCATCAGTATTTTGGTCTATATCCATTTTTCTAGTCTCTCTCAGCCTCACTTTTGCTGCTTGGAGGTAACACAGACCCATAGTCACAAGCATTTCGAGACCTACACACCCACAATGGATAAAGCTTTCGTTGAGGTTATGTTACTATTTCCACGGGTAGTTTTGAGCCTAGTGAGAGTTTGACAAGGCTTATACACCCACAATTGATAAGGCTTTCGTAGAGGTTGTGTCAGTATTTCCATGGGTAGTTTTATGAGCCTAATGATAGTTTAACAAGGCTTATACACCCATGAACGTGAAAACACTTATGAGAACCCGACTAATGCCCTTTGTGACCTTATTTTTTTAACCTCGTGATAGTTTAACAATGCCTCTGCACCATGAACGTGAAAAACACTCATTAGAACACGCCTAATCTCCTTTGTACCCTTGGGAAAATACTCATTGTGAAAGCTGAAAGCGTCTGAGAATGTGGACCTAAAAGCAACACAAACAAGCTCCCCCGCACAGTTTGTCGGGGCGAGCTTAAGAGTCAGATTAACCCGCGACTCTTGAGCACCTCGACAACGAACGTGTTTCATTAGCAGGCTCAGCAGTGAAGGGTGCCGCAGTATTTCCGTGGAGGCTGTTATTTCCGCGCCTCATGAACATTACACACACACACACACCGCCGGGAATTTAAAACCCTAATCAGAATAAAAGCAAAATTTTCAACACGATTGCCAACTTGTTATACACACCCAGGAGGAAGGGAGCTTTAGGGAGACACAGACGGCGGTAGTACAAAATTAGTTCTTATCATATTATCCCGTGTTGGTTGGGGGACAAAAGAAGCTCATACCTGGTGCAAGAGACCGGGTCAGGGGTAAGGCGAAGAGGGGAGAGAAGGAGCGCTTAAACCACCATTCCTTAATAGCTAATCAGAATAAAGGCAGAGTACTTTCTTACCTTGAGCTTTCGTTTGGACAGGAGGCAAAAGGAAGCTTAGAGTTGGTTCAGGAGGTCGGATCATGGAGTAAGGATAAGAGAGGGAGAGAGAAGGAGCGCTTAAACCACCATTCCTTAATACCTAATCAGAATTAAGTCCGAGTCTTTCCCTCGCTATTTTTATTTATTTATTATTATTTTGTTTTGTTTATTACACATCGCCTATGACACCGGCAGGCTCTCTTGGTAGGGCAGGAAAGTGTGTATAATTGCGCCATCTTGCTTGGCTCATGCTGCCCCCCGGAGCTTATCTTTGATCCATTGATAGGTGGTCTTCAGGTCAGCACGAGGGCAGTCTTAGGCCACTCGGCGGTGACAGAAAATTGCTGGCTTGTGGCGGCGGGCGGGACTCGAACCAGTGTCCTCCTGAAAGCCGCACCAGCACGCTGACCACGCAGCCACCGCCTTCCCTTCCCTTTCGTGTGGAGCGGTAACAGAAGGTAGGTTATGTTATAGTCGGTGCAGGCGGTGGTAGGTAGGTATTGACGGTAGGTAGGCAGGTAGGTAGGTAGGTATTGATGGTAGGCAGGTTAGTAGGTGGTAGGGGCAGGCCGATCACATGAATAACGCGGCAGAAAGGGTGAAAAGGGAGCGTGTTGAAGCGAGCATACCCGCGGGACAGACTGGAGCAAGGCGTCAACTTGAGCTAATGAGATTCACGCTTCCCTGGGCCACTTACCCGTCAGCGCTGTGTGGGCGGACTCAGGTAATGGGGCTGCCGGGCTCGTCCTCTCCTCTCCTCTCCTCTCTTCTCCTCTCCTCTTGACATTCCTTTAGTATAGAAGCAGACTCGTGGGCGTTAGTTTAGATAGTTTAGTATTGTGTGCCTCGTTCTGCCCCTCGCTTGTGCCTCGGTCTCAACGGGGAATACCAACCGGGTTTCCATTGGTGATTTCCCCGTTCAAGATGCAGAACTCGGGTAAAACTATCACTGGGATCACAAAACAGTCCGTAGAAACCCCAGCAGCTTCTACGAGAGGCTTTTCTAACAGGGGAACAGAGATACGGGCTTCACACATCCACGTCTGATAAGGCTTTCGTTGAGGTGGTGTCATATAGTATTTCCATGAGTAGTTTTATGTGCCTATAGTGATCGTTCGACAAGGGCCTTCGCTACACCATGTCTCCCACACTAATCTCTCCCTAGTATTGAAATAGCGATAGAAAATAAAATGCTAAGACATCTGTGCCGGTGGAAGGTTACCAGTGCGAAGAATGGAGTAGTAAAAAGACTCGCTACAATATTGATGAGAGGGAGTAGGAAGTTATGTACCGAGGGAGTCTGGGAGAGAGGACAGTCTTGCTACCATCAATATTATAACAGCTGGCGGTAAAAACATCGAGAGAATAGGGAAAGGAACAACAGGATAAAGGTCTTTGAGAGAGGCGGTAAAAACATCGAGAGAATAGGGAAAGGAACAACACGATAGAGGTCTTTGAGGAGGGAATCTGCGTGGGGCATATTTTTAAACGTTTTGACACCCAAGCACATATATTTGACAAGGCTTTCATAGGAGTTTCGGGTATTTCCAGGGGTAGCTTAATGATCCTAGTGGTAGTTTGACACTTTTCCTGTACATAAACCTCAAAAAACAATCATTTTAACCCGATTTTTATTCTTAAACATATCCTTAAACATATCGACCCCCAAGCACATATATTTGACAAGGCTTTCATATGAGTTTCGGGTATTTCCAGGGGTAGCTTAATGATCCTAGTGGTAGTTTGACACTTTTCCTGTACATAAACCTCAAAAAACAATCATTTTAACCCGACTGATATTCTTAAACATATTCTTAAACATATCGACCCCCAAGCACATATATTTGACAAGGCTTTCATAGGAGTGTCAGGCATTTCCAGGGGTAGCTTAATGATCGTAGTGGTAGTTTGACACTTTTCCTGTACATAAACCTCAAAAAACAATCATTTTAACCCGATTTTTATTCTTAAACATATCCTTAAACATATCGACCCCCAAGCACATACATTTGACAAGACGTTCGTAGGAGTTTCGGGCATTTCCAGGGGCAGCTTTGTGACCCTGGTGGTAGTTTGACCCTTCCTCTGTAGCAAGAACTTAGAAAAAAAAAAAACACTCATTATAACCCGATTGATCTCCTCTCTCTCTATCCATCTCTAACTATCTATCTATCTATCTATACATCTATACATCTATCTCATTTGAACACTATAATATCAACTCTACAATATCAAGAATAAGTAAACATAATCTAACTTTTAAGAACTTTACCGCTGCTTCTATCGTATTTTTTTTTCCTATTATTTTGTCTTACTGAATATTTTGCAAGGTAGGATGCGGCCCCACGTCTCCTTGTTGTCCCTTCCATCGCCGCCCTCCGCCAGAAGCTGTCTCGGGTGCTGGCGGCCAAGAGTCAATATTAGAGAAGCCTTCAGACACTTCCCGCCGCGCGCCCCGAAGAAATTGTAGTATGGCCGAGGGTTTTCGTATGGCGGGGGAGACGGAGAAGGGGTGGAGGAGGATAGCAGCTGGCGGCGACGTTCCTTTGGTGACAATGTTGACAGCTTTTTCCGTTCTGTAGAAAGTGGAAAATTAAAACAGTATTGCTTGAGTTAATGATTAGATATTACTTACTCTTTTTCTTTATCCTGGAAGTCAATCTCAGGAATATCTTCGTAGTATAAAACGCAAAATAATATTAAAACAGTATTATTTTAGTTAATGATTAGATATTACTTACTCTCTTTCTTTATCCTGGAAGTCAATCTCAGAAATATCTTCGTAGTATAAAACGCAGAATAATATTAAAACAGTATTACTTTAGTTAATGATTAGATATTACTTACATTTTTTCTTTATCCTGGAAGTCAATCTCAGGAATATCTTCGTAGTATAAAACGCAGAATAATATTAAAACAGTATTACTTGAGTTAATGATTAGATATTACTTACATTTTTTCTTTAACCTGGAAGTCAATCTCAGGAATATCTTCGTAGTATAAAACGCAGAATATTATTAAAACAGTATTACTTGAGTCAACGATTAGATATTACTTACTCTTTTTCTTTATCCTGGAAGTCAATCTCAGGAATATCTTCGTAGTATAAAACGCAGAATATTATTAAAACAGTATTACTTGAGTTAATGATTAGATATTACTCGCAACATACTTGAGTCAACATTAGATATTACTTACTCTTTTTCTTATCCTGAGAGTCAATCTCAGAATATCTTTCGTAGTATAAAATAAAAGAGAATATTAAAACAGTATTACTTGAGTCAACGATTAGATATTATTTACTCTTTTTCTTTATCCTGATTAGAGATGATATTTCTCTCTCTCTTTTTAACTGGAAGTGAATCTCAGGAATATCTTCGTAGGATTAGATATTACTTACTCTTTTTCTTTATCCTGGAAGTCCATCTCAGAAATATCTTCGTAGTATAAAACGCAGCTTAACATTAAAACAGTATTACTTTACTTCACAATGAGGTATTACTAACATTTTTATCTATACTTCAAAGAGCCAAGAATGAACCAGTATTACTTTTATTCTTAATGGGGAACAATTTTCTATTTTTTTCCTATTTTATCCAATCTCAGGATCATCTTCGTATTATACCATTCCAAAGGACAAGCCTTCCTCCAAAAATATATACCCATGACCTTAATTTAACCTTTCCAGCCCTCACGCAGTAATGAAAATGGAAATAAATAAGAAAGCTCAAACAGCGCTTTAGCCCACCTCTGCACAGGAGCCAATTCCCGAGGCATCATAAGAGTGGGGGGAGTCCGCGGCATTGTGCACTGTAATGGAAGTGAACCCGTAAGTGGAGGCCGGGCGGTCACGTTCCTCGCATTGCTCCGGCGGGACCTTGGGCCGCGCGGGGCGACTCAGGCCACCCGCCTCCTGGGCCGCGGCGGCTCTCACAGGAACCGTCTTCATTAGTGTGTGATTACTGAAACGTTCATATGAAGGAAATAGGTAAAGTTAGGGAGATACGCTGTAGCTGCGCGTGGCCATAGTGCTCATCTGTGTCGCATTGTCGCTTTCTTGGTTCAGACAGACAGACAGACAGAGAAAAAGACTATTGAATGAAGTAAGGAAGGAAACGAAAGGAAGAGAGAGAGAGGGAGGGAGAGGGAAGCTCCACATAACAGGAGAAGCGAGAGAGAGAGAGAGAGAGAGAGAGAGAGAGAGAGAGAGAGAGAGAGAGAGAGAGAGAGAGAGAGAGAGAGAGAGGCGGTAGGCGTAAATATACCTGAGTAGAACGCGTGGAGAGGGAGAGTGAATTAAAGGGAGTGTGTACGCGGGTGTTGTGGCGAGGTGGTGAGCGATGCAGCGGGGAGAAGGGCAGAGAGAGACGCTGGTAAAGGAGAAGGGAAGAAACAGGTCAATCTCAGCGTGGTGGGAGAACGGATAAAGAGCTGATGGTAGGATTGGAGGCAAAGGTGAGGGGAAGGGGAACGAGGAAGATAGACTCTGGTTGGTATTGTCAGATGCTCCCGCCCCTCACACCAACTATTTCCAAAGGCCAAAAAGGAGGTTAATCGAGTTCTAATGAGTGTTCTTTTAGGTTCACGGTACAGAAGAAGGCTCAGACTACCACCAGGGTCATAAAAGTACCCCTGGAAATGCCCTAAACTCCCACGAAAGACTAGTAAATTACGTGTTCTTGGACGCAGAAATGTTTAAAAATATGGCCCATTGAAGGTGAGATACACGCTAACAGGGGAAGGAGAAGAGAAGAGAGACGTTACCAGAGGAAGGAGAAGAGGAGAAGGGATGAAGAACTACAGGAGAAGGTGGTCGGAAGGAGTATAAGACGAGGAAGAAAAGGAAGTAATAAAGGAAAGAAACTAAACGGTTAGGGTGCGGCCACACTGCACGGGGTTTGCTGGGAGGGTAGAGGGTAGGGATAAAAAAAAAAACATGTTATCAAATAGGAGTGGACATACAGGACGCGGGTAGCGGGTAAGCTTGGAGGGAACCCGCTACCCGCGTCCTGTATGGGCACTCGTATTAGCTAACATATCCCTGCCTCTGACCCGCTAGGCGTCCCGCTACCCTCTACCCTCCCAGGAAAGGAAGGAGTTGAAGGCGAGAAGCTAGACTGAGAGGTGTTGTATAGTTAAGAGGTAGACTGAAAGGAAGGAAAGGAAAAGAAGGAATTATTAATGGATGAGAGACTATACTCGGCGGGAGTGAAACACGAGAGGAAAGGAGAAAAAGAACGTCTTGAAGGAAGGTGTTAAGGGCAAAGGAGCTAAACTGGATGAGTCGGCGGCGAGGAGGAAAAGGTGAGTAAAGAAGGTCAGCACTCTGGAAGACGAGGCTGCATGGGCGAGAGGAGGAAGAGAGAGGAAGGGAAAATAAAGACGTGTAAAGCAGGGAAGGAGGGAGGGAGGAAGAAAAAGAAGGTAAGGAAGGACAGGAAGGAAATAGAAAGAAGTGTAAGGGAGGGAAGGAGGGAGGAAAGGAAGGTGAGGAAAGCAGGTTAAATAGGAATATAGGAACATAGGAGTCTGCAAGAGGCCGGTAGTCTTGTACGAGGCAGCTCCTTTGAACCTAAGCTCCCGTGAATCTAACCCCACCTAACATCGCTGTCCATGAATTTATCTAATCTATTTTTGAATGTGACAATTGTATTGGCACTCACCACATGACTGCTAAGCCTATTCCACTCATCCACCACTCTGTTAGTGAACCAATTTTTGCCTATGTCCCAATTTTGGTTGGCACAGTGCATGGAAGGCGAGGCTGGGCGAGAGGGGAAAGAAAGGAGAAGGGAAGATAAATAAGATAAAGAGGAAAGAAAAGAAGGTGAGGAAAGCAGGTTGGCGCACTAAGACGGGGCGGGAGACGGCCGAGAGGGGGGGATGAGAAGGTGGCGGCGGAAAGGGGCTGAGAGGAAGGATAGCAGGGCGGGAGGCGGCCGAGAGGGGGGGATGAGAAGGTGGCGGCGGGAAGGGGCTGAGAGGAAGGATAGCAGGGCGGGAGGCGGATGAGGGACGGCGGAGCTCAGAGGGATTTACGGCAAGGACGCGGCCGCTACTTTTCTCGCCATAATAATATTCTGCGTCTGTTTGTATTCCCGGCGCCGCTCCGAACCTCTCTGTCTTTCTTACCGCCGGCCGTCCCCCATTTCTTGTCTTGCTTTATTAAGAGCTTGACAGTTGATAGAAATAAGTTAGGCTTTACTTAAATTACGTCTTCTTTGTCATTATGAGCTTATGGAACTATATATGTTATCAGTTCCAGGTTGCCGCTAAATGAGATTGCCAAAACACCCAATTCTCAGGCGCTTTCAGCTCTTAACTATTTCCGAATGCCACAATCAAATAGAAATAAGTTAGGCTTTACTTAAATTACGTCTTCTTTGTCATTCTGAGCTTATGGAACTATATATGTTATCAGTGCCAGGTTCAAGCTAAATGAGATTGCCAGAGACACCCTATTATCATGCGTTTTCAACTCTAACAACTATTTTTAAAGGCCGTCGGGTTTTCATAAGTGGTTTTCACGTTTATTGGAAGGAGGGGACTGAAGCAAGAGAGGAAAGGAGAAGAAGAAGGAGGTCTTGAAGGAAAGGAATTAAACTGGGAAATACTAACACAACCTCTACGATAGCTATCTCATGAGGGTTTTCACGTCCATGGTCCAGAAACCTTGTCAAACTATCACTAGGCTCATAAAACTACCCATGGAAATACTAACACAACCTCTACGATAGCTTTCTCATGAGGGGTTTTCACAGTCATGGTGTAGAAGTCTTGTCAAACTATCACTAGGCTCATAAAACTACCCATGGAAATACTAACACAACCTCTACGATAGCTTTCTCATGAGGGTTTTCACGTCCATGGTCCAGAAACCTTGTCAAACTATCACTAGGCTCATAAAACTACCCATGGAAATACTAACACAACCTCTACGATAGCTATCTCATGAGGGTTTTCACATCCATGGTGCAGAAACCTTGTCAAACTATCACTAGGCTCATAAAGCTACCCATGGAAATACTAACACAACCTCTACGATAGCTATCTCATGAGGGTTTTCACATTCATGGTCCAGAAACCTTGTCAAACTATCACTAGGCTCATAAAACTACCCATGGAAATACTAACACAACCTCTACGAAACCTTTCTCATGAGGGGTTTTCACAGTCATGGTGTAGAAGTCTTGTCAAACTATCCCTAGGCTCATAAAACTACCCATGGAAATACTAACACAACCTCTACGATAGCTTTCTCATGAGTGGTTTTCACATCCATGGTCCAAAAACCTTGTCAGACTATCACTAGGCTCATAAAACTACCCATGAAAATACTAACACAACCTCTACGAAAGCTTTCTCATGAGGGTTTTCACATCCATGGTCCAGAAACCTTGTCAAACTATCACTAGGCTCATAAAACTACCCATGGAAATACTAACACAACCTCTACGAAACCTTTCTCATGAGGGTTTTCACATTCATGGTCCAAAAACCTTGTCAAACTATCACTAGGCTCATAAAACTACCCATGGAAATACTAACACAACCTCTACGATAGCTTTCTCATGAGGGGTTTTCACGTCCATGGTCCTAAAACCTTGTCAAACTATCACTAGGCTCATAAAACTACCCATGGAAATACTAACACAACCTCTACGATAGCTTTCTCATGAGTGGTTTTCACATTCATGGTCCAAAAACCTTGTCAAACTATCACTAGGCTCATAAAACTACCCATGGAAATACTAACACAACCTCTACGAAACCTTTCTCATGAGGGTTTTCACAGTCATGGTCCAAAAACCTTGTCAAACTATCACTAGGCTCATAAAACTACTATATTTCCAAGGCGGGGAGAGAGAGATCGGTACATAGGGGGGGATGCCGTACAGAAGCGTGGGCGAAACGAGAGCAAAAAGTCGGGAGCATCAGTGCCTGTGAGTGGGGGCGCACGGGCGAGGCTTCCCCGGGTCGCGGCCTCAATGAGCGCCACTCCCCGCCACCTTCCCTTCAATTTCCCAGCGTTAAAGAGAAGCAGACTCGAGACGCGGAGCTCCGAGGGGGAGGCTCCACGGGACTCAAGGGGTCGTATTTTAAAACATTTCGTCGCCCCAAAAACACAAATTTGACAAGGCTTTCGTAGGAGTTGTGGGCATTTCCAGGAGTAGTTTCATGACCCTGGTGGTAGTTTAACCCTTCTTCTGTACATTGAACCTGAAGAAACACTCATTAGAACCCGACTGACCCCCTCTTTGACCTTTAGAAATGGTTGATGTGAGAAGCGAGAGTGTCTTATAATACCAACCTATTTAGTCTTTTATTCCGAAAAAAAAGGAAGTAGAAAATTTGATAAAACCGTTTGCCTTTTTGCCTCTGAGCTGCTTCCGTTACTCTAAAAAAAGTCTTGAAAAATTACCCGCACGGCCGGAGAAGCCCAGAAAGGAAAGCGCGGGGCGGAGGTGTCGGTTGCGAGGGCTGTGCCGCGCGGCGAACCTCATAAAGAAGGAAGCAACGGGCCTCTGGGGGCGAGTTGGGCAGCCGGCGGGGCGCGGTGATCCCCTTCTGATCCCCGCTGTATATCACTGACCAGAGCCTCACCTCGCGGCTCCCGGCCACGACCAGTTTACGAGTGCTGCGCCTTTCTCTCGCCCTTTATTAGGTCAAGACGCGTGTCCTCGGCCCTGCAACGCTGTCCTACTAACGTTACCAGTGTCCCGTTGAAGTAGTGAACTGTACACTGCCTCATCTTCGCTCTACTAACGTTACCAGTGTCCCGTTGAAGTAGTGAACTGTACACTGCCTCATCTTCGCTCTACTAACGTTACCAGTGTCCCGTTGAAGTAGTGAACATGACACTGCCTCATCTTCGCTCTACTAACGTTACCAGTGTCCCGTTGAAGTAGTGAACTGGACATTGCCTCTCCTCTCCCCTCTATTAGGATCAAACACGTGTTCTCGCCCTCGCAGCGCTGTCCCAAATACGTTACCAGTGTCTCGTTAAAATAATGAACGACATTGCTCGGAATTCTCAGACGCTTCCACTCCTCACATACACTATTTCCAAAGGTTAAAAAGGAGATTAATCGACTTCTAATGAGAGTTTTTTCACTTTCATGGCACAGAGGAAGGGTCAGACTACCATAAGGGTCATAAAACCACCCCTGGAAATGCCCACAGCTACGAAAACCGTGTCAGATATGTGTGCTTGTGCCCCGAACGGTTTAAAAATACAAACCCTCTTTTAAAATGGTGTTGTGTATTCTTAGAGTGTGGTAATGTCGGCGGGGCATTGTGTCTCATCCCTCGCATAGCGGACACAAATTCATATCCTTGACAGCCCCGCCGCCTGCGTCTTCAGAGTGAGTGTTGCGCTGAATACCATCCCTGACACTCGCTTGTTTCGTGTTGCAAGCGTGTAAGGGGAGAGAGAGGGAAGGAGAGGGGCAGAGAGAGCTGGGAAGAGAGATGAGGGTGGGAAGGAGAGAAAGAGGGAAGGAGAAAGAAAGGAAGAAGAAGAAACAGAAAAATGGAAAGATAAACTAAAACAAGATGGAGAAAGAGAATGGGAAGCAAAAAGAGAACTAGAGAAAGAAAACGAAAAATAAAATAAAAAAGAGATAGAGAGAAAGAAAAAAGAAGGTAAAGGAAGAGAGAGAGAGAGAGAGAGAGAGAGAGAGAGAGAGGGCGTGTGTGTGTGTGTGTGTGTGTGTGTGTGTGTGTGTGTGTGTGTGTGTGTGTGTGTGTGTGTGTGTGTGTGTGTGCGCTCGCGGGTATATAAGGGATTTTAATAACGGCCTCGGCGCATCTTGTTGTAAATACTTTAAGGCCGCGAGTCTCCTGGAAAGCTTCGCCTCATAAATAAATTGTTGTCGCTGTGCAAACAAAAAGAAAATCGTCTGTGAAATTATTCCAAGCAAAACCACAACGATGAAAAAAGAAGTAATTTGAGTTCTTGTCATTATTATAGAGTGTTATAGAAAGCTGTTATTATGGTGTTATAGAAATGTCAACGTTGGAGAGCAACAACAAAATAACCAATAAGCTTACCCTGAGCTGCTTCTGTACGTTGGCCATGAAGCAGAAGTGGAAGATAGGAGAACTTTAAATTTTTCGTCTGCTTCCAGCCAATTAGGGGAGGCGGTGGTTGAGTGGTCAGCGTGCGGGCGCGGTGTTCAGGAGGACAAGGGTTCGCGTCCCTCCCGCCGCCACAAACAAGTTGGCAAATTTTCAGTCACCGCCGAGTGGCCAAGACTACCCACATGCTGTCCTGAAGACCACCTTTCAACCTGGACTCTAGATTCTCTCTCTAAATCAAAGATGAGCTCCGCGGGGCAGCATAAGCCAAGTAAGATGGCGCCACTATAAACACTTGCCTGCGCCATAACGGGCTGGGGCCAACCATCAGGCCCCACCAAGAAAGCCTACCGGCGCCATAGCCTGAAACGTTAAAAAAAACATTCATTTTAAATCTGGATCGCCAGGAACAGCCAATAAACTGATCACTCAGCCTCACATCGTCGGCGTTATCACAGGGAATAGATAGATAGATAGATAGATAGGTAGATAGATAGATAGATAGATAGATAGATAGATGGATAGATATAACGGACGTAACAAAAAATAACGCTCGGCTCAAGAAAAGGTTCGCGTGATTTACCGCTGAAGTAAATTTCCACATGAGGTCCTCCCGCCGCTGCCTCTTATAAGGACCACGAAGGTACGGGAAGGCGAGTCCTTTTGTCCCCCCCCCCTCCTTTCCTTCCTCCTTCCCCTCCTTCTCTTTCCTCCCCCTCCTTCCCCCCTCCTTTTCCTTCCCTCTTTCCTCCTTCCTTCCCCACTCCTTCCCCCTTCCCCCCTTCTCCTCTTTCCTACCCCAGCCCTTCCGACCTTTCCTTCCTCCTTCCCCTCCTTCTCTTTCCTCCCCCTCCTTCCCCCCTCCTTTTCCTTCCTTCTTTCCTCCTTCCTTCCCCTTCTTTCCCTTTCCCTCCTTCTCTTTCCTCCCCCTCCTTCCCCCTCCTTTTCCTTCATGTCTTTCCTTCCCCACTCCTTCTCTTCCTTCTCCTACTCCTTCCCCTCCCTCCTAATCTTTCTTACCCCATCCTACCCTTCCTCTTCCTCTCCTCTTTCTTTCTCTTCCCTCCCCCTTTCTCACCCCTTCCCCCCTCCACTCCTAGCTCTCTTTCTTCCTTCTCTTTCTCCCTCCCCTCCTACCCCCTTCCTTTCCCGCATCCCCCGCTCTCTTACCCCTCAACCCTCTCCTTCCCTTCCATAACCTTCCTTCTTCTTCTCCTTCACCTCTCCCCCCTTCCCCCTCAACGCCCGGGACACAGCAAGCAGACTGGGGCAGCAAAACAACATTGATTTACGGGCGAACCTGAGTCACAGCTTGAGAGGCGCTTCTGTTGTTGTTGTTGCTGGTGGTGGTGGTGGTGGAGGTGGTGAGGCGCCTCTCAGTCAAACTCTCCATCCATCCATCATTGTCTTCAGAGTTCTTTCCCATAAAAATTCGTGTTGCTTTAAAATTGGCAGTGTGATATATGCGAGGCTCCTCCGCGCGTTACTGTGTGTGTGTGTAGCTGCTGACAGACGGCCTGAGTTCACGACATGTAGGCTACGTGTTCAAAGGTTCATTTTCTCGAAATTGATATATTTCCCAGAGTAGATGGTGACGCTTTTTTTTTTTTTTTACAACAAAGGAGACAGCTCAAGGGCACACAAAAAAAGGAAGCAATAATATAAAAAAAAAAGCCCGCTGCTCGCTGCTCCTAAAAAAGACTACACTAATACTAAAATTTTAAGACTCAGTTTTTACGTTTATTTCACTTAAGGTTTCCAATTGAAGTTTTTTGATTATGGACCATAATTGTATATATCATTTAATCCGATAGGTATACTGTATATTGTGATCAATAAAATTATTTACTTACTTACTATGAATATTAAAAGGCGCGCGCGCACACACACAAAAAGCCAACAACGAAGAAACAATGAACGATTAAAATAATAATAATAATAAATAATAATAATAATAATAATAATAATAATAATAATAATAATAATAATAATAATAATAATAATAATAATAATAATAATAATAATAATAATAATAATAATAATAATAATAATAATAAAACGAAGAAACATTGAACGATTGAATATACGAATATATCGAAAAAAATAGATTTCTCTCTTTCTATATAACTATCGATCGATCTATGTAGCTATCTCTCTCTTTCCGTCTGTCTGTCTGTTTGTCTGTCTGTTTGTCTATCTATCTATCTATCCCTCTTCCTATCTTCCTATCTATCTATCTGTCCCTCTTCCTATCTGCCCCTCTATCTATCTGTCCCTCTTCCTATCTGCCTATCTATCTATCTATCCCTCTTCCTATCTGCCTATCTATCTATCTGTCCCTCTTCCTATCTGCCTATCTATCTATCTGTCCCTCTTCCTATCTGCCTATCTATCTATCTGTCCCTCTTCCTATCTGCCTATCTATCTATCTGTCCCTCTTCCTATCTGCCAATCTATCCAGCTACCTGTTCGTTTCATGCACCACCTCACAAGGCTCCAAACAAGGCCGGGTCTCAGGAGGGCGCGGCAACACTTCCAAGACATCTGTTTGCCGCCCCTAAACAGGTCACTCGCCGCGTCTCTTGCAGGTTTTCCTTCCAGGCTCGGCGGTGACAAGTTAACGACACTCGCTCTTTGTCGCCTCGCTCGTGATTAAAACTGGATCACTCTTTGCTTCGTCCCTCCTTACGTGTAACACCTGAGCTGCTTTACTGATGTTAACGTAGGATTACCAAGGAAGTTAATGGAAGGGAAAGTACGAAGTTGCTAATGTTATGAAGCGTTGTGGAAATCTGTATCTGTGCCTATAACCTAAAACCTATAACATTCACCAAAGATTACCCTGATTTTCTGTGCCATCGGTAAGTAATGGAAGGGAAAAATAGACCTCATTGATATTATACAACGTTGTGGGAAGCTATAGTTGGCGTCGTTAGCGGGGAGGTGCAGACGGCTGAGTGCGGGAAGCGTCGCCAACCGTGAAATGGAATCCTGCAGGGCCAAATTTCCAAACGTTTCCACACCTCAGCACTTCTATTCAAAAATGCTCTCGTCGAAGTTTTAGTCATTTCCATCGGCGGTTTCATGACCCTGGCGGTAGATTAACAAGGTTTCTGCGCCGTGAACGGGAAAACTCACACGAGAACCTCTCATCTGCGCTGCATGTGGTATTTAAAATTAGTCGTAACAAGAGACCGAATCGTTTGAGCATACGAGGCCAGGAAGCAGAAGATTTAAGGTCATTTTCTTAAACATCTCGGCGTCTAAGCACACACATTTGCCAAGGCTTTCGTAAGAGTTGTGGGCCGTTCCTTGGGTAGTTATATGACCCTAGTAGGAGGTTGACCCTTCTTCTGTACCATGAACGTAAAAATACACTCAAGAGAACCCGATTAATCTCCTTTATGGCCTTTGGAAATAGGTGATGTGGGCGGTGGAGCGTCGTAGAACATCATATGCCAAGGCTTTCGTAGGAGTTGTGGGTCATTCCAGGGGTGGTTTTCTGGCCCTGGTGGGAGTTCGACCTTGCCTCTATACCATGAACGTGAAAAAACACTCAAGAGAACCCAAGTAATCTCCTTTATGGGGTTTGAAAATAGTTAATGTAATGTAGAATATCATATGCCAAGGCTTTCGTAGGAGTTGTGGGTCATTCCAGGGGTGGTTTTCTGGCCCTGGTGGGAGTCCCAATCTCCCTTATGGGGGTTTTGAAAATAGTTAATGTAATGTAGAATATCATATACCATGAAAGTGAAAAAACACTCAAGAGAACCCGAGTAATCTCCTTTATGGCCTTTGGTAATAAGCGATGTGAGCGGCGAAGCGTCTGAGAAAACCTATACCCCAAGCCCCGGCCACAGCGACTCCTCAAAAGCAGGTCATTCTCGAGTATTAATTTAACTTCCTTCATCGAGGGGAAATAATAACCGCCCCCGCGCAGATGACGGGATCCCTGACGCCAATATTGGTTCATAACGCTTCGACGAGTCTTTTCATTATCTGGTCCAAAAGTTTGCGCGAGGGAAAATATATATATGAAAAGGGAGAGACACAGACGAGGACACAGGCGAGGAAGAAACTTTTGAGCTAGCGGGAGCGTGTTATTGCGTTAGGGACGGCCGAGGAAGGCGGAGGACGAGGAGATGAAACACACTAGAGACTTGTTTGTGAGATAATGCCCTCCATGAATACGAAAGGACATGATGAGACGCGTTGAAACATGTTAGCTGTAGTCTGCTGTACAGGTAGGCTATATAAGGTCCACATATTTTTAAACGCATCGGGCTAACATTACGACTATTTTCCAAGACCACAGAGAAGATAATCCTGTTTTTTTTTTATGTCTACGCCTATAGCATCCTTGAGGGGCCTGGATGGTGTTCGGCCCCAGCTCGTCATGGCGCAGGCAAGTGTTTAGAGTGGCGCCATCTTCTCTTTTCATGGGTGTTTTTCCCGTTCAAGACGCAGAAGTTGTGTAAATCTATCACTAAGATCACAAAAGTCCTTAAAAATCCTTGCAACTTTAACGAGAGGCTTTTCAAACGGGAACTGAGGCGGAGAGACGCTTAACCCGGTAGCTGCGGGGGTCATGTTTTAAGGCCCCTCTAAGTAAAAATAATGAGAAAGAATCATCACCACGCAAACCATTTCATAATATATATCAACGCATGTGTGATCAGTTTATGCATCATCTATTTTGGGTTTATATCACACAGTAAATTTGCCCATCCCGTCGTTGGTGGGTAAGCCACAACAAATGGCCCGTCGCTGGTACACGGTAAAGCCACAAATTTGGCCCATCGCTGGT
Source organism: Eriocheir sinensis (assembly GCF_024679095.1). Lineage (NCBI taxonomy): Eukaryota > Metazoa > Arthropoda > Malacostraca > Decapoda > Varunidae > Eriocheir > Eriocheir sinensis. Next base: position 7,437,342 of record NC_066578.1, on the reverse strand, counting down.
ACACGGTAAAGCCACAAATTTGGCCCGTCGCTGCTACCGGGTTAAGAAGACAGCGTTAGTAGATTCCTAAGACAACCAAATCCCAGCAGCTTCAGTGTAACAGACTATACGAAATTGAAACGTGTTAGCTTAAGTGTGCTGGCGGTGGCTGAGTGGGTAGCGTGCGGGTTTCCATTTTATCTATCTATCTCTGTTTACGAAGAGAGAGAGAGAGAGAGAGAGAGAGAGAGAGGCAGGGAGGCGTGTCGAGTATGCCTGGGACACACGATATCAACAAAGAATTACTCTTGATTTTGAACAATTAAACAATATTCGTATACTGACGCACTGTTACGTGAAGTGGCTGGCCGCGGGTGGTTGCTGCTGCTACAAAAATGACGCCATGGAGGTGGGGAATGAGGCGCGCACGGGAAAATTACACTTATGGAAGGGGAATATAAGGGCGACCAAGGGAGGGCGAGGAGTTGAGATGAACGGCAGCTTCTTCAAGACGCGACACTGAAAAGGGGTATTGCAGCCTCTATCAACCCTTTCAGCCCGTATAACCTGCATCAATAGTTAAGGTTTTAGTGCACTGTTTAATAGGATACCGTTATTGACATGAGTGGGACAGTGTTAAGGTAGAAACAGAGCAAGACAATGTACTGTTTAGGGCAGACTGGTAGCCCCAAGAGGGATAAACGACACACAAAATGAGGTTTAGCAGCCTATAGCAATCCTTTCAGCCGGTATAACCTGCATCAATAGTTAAGGTTTTAGTGCACTGTTTAATAGGATACCGTTATTGTTGTGAGTGGGACAGCGTTTAGTAGGAAACAGAGCAAGACGATGGACTGTGTAGGGCAGACTGGTAGCCCAAAGAGGGATAAACGACACACAAAATGAGGTTTAGCAGCCTATATCAATCCTTTCAACCGGTATAACCTGCATCAGTAGTTAATGTTTTAGTGCACTGTTCAATAGGATACCGTTATTGACATGAGTGGGGAAGCGTTTAGGCAAAAACCGAGGAAGACAATGTGTCGTGTGGGGCAGACTAGCAACCCCAAGAAGTGGCTGCCGAGAGACGGGGCGAGACACGTATTTTTATTTCTTTACGAGCTGTTCTGTGGCCATGGAAAGACTACTGATTACTGATCTATATCTACAGCTTCCTCAGGTCTAAGGAAAGCACTGTATCACGCCTCTAACATGCAAAATAGCCCCATCTTCCCAGGCCTGCGCGGAGGCGGTGCGCAGGGTATCTTGGCTGACCGAGAAGGCTGAGCAGGCTCCACGTCCGCTATATCCTACATATTTATTCTAAGGCAACCGGAAGACTATCCACCTGCTGTCCTATGCCTACTGCTTCCTCTCGTCTAAGGAAACCATTCTATCACGAAGATAATGAACAAGGAACAGCAGGAACTCAACCAGACGTGCGAGAAGGAAATAGATAAAGTGGTCATCCTCGCCTCCTTCTCACCTGTTCGTACCCAATGAACCCGCACACCTCCGCGTTCTTGTTGAGAGAGGGCAGCACTTACAAGGGGCACATTAGAGCTTGATCTTGATCTTGAGGTCACAGGTTACTTGGGCTTGCTAGGGGAGACATAAGCTAATAGAGTGACGAGTTTGGCTTCATGACGCCGCTCTATGTTGCCATGAATCGCCACTGGAAACGTATCCTAACCCCTCCTAACCCCCTCTCCGACCCCACATAGCCCCCCAACCCCGCATAACCTCCCAAAACATATAAAGGCACGTTGTTATTCATATATTTTCCTAATCACAACAACTACAATGGACATAACCGCCATTTCCATCGTCGTTGCCAGATGTCGCTACTGAAACTCTTCCATAAACCTACCATAACCCGCTTCCAACCCCACATAACGCCACATAACCCCTCCCCACCACACATAACCTCTCCCCAACCCCAACATAACTCCTCATAACCCCACACACGTGACAGAACCTCTCCCCAACCCACCACAACTATAAATAACCCCTCCCCAACTCCCCACAACGCCACATAACCTCTCCACCAACCCCCATAACCCTAATTAACCTCTCCACAACTCCCTACAAACACTATAATCGCTCCCCTCACCCCCCACATCCGCGCACAACCCCTCCTCAACCCCCACAACCCCCACAACCCCCCAGAACCCAAGATAACCCCTTCCCAACACCCCCAAAACACCGTAACCCTTCCCTCCACCCCCCCAACCCCACATAACCCCTCCCCAAATGCCTACAACCCCCACATAACCCCTCCCCAACTCCCTACAACCCCACATAACCCTCCCAACTCCTACAACCCCACATAACTCCTCCCCAAATCCCTACAACCCCCACATAACCCCTCCCAAACTCCCTACAACCCCCACATAACCCCTCCCCAACTCCCTACAACCCATACATAACCCCTCCATAACTCCCTACAACCCCACATAACCCTCCCCAAATCCCTACAACCCCACATAACCCCTCCCCAACTCCCTACAACCCCCACATAACCCAACTCCCTACAACCCCACATAACCCTCCCCAACTCCCTACAACCCCACATAACCCCTCAACTCCCTACAACCCCACATAACCCCTCCCAACTCCCTACAACCCCACATAACCCTCCCCAACTCCCTACAACCCCACATAACCCCCCTCCCAACTCCCCACAACCCCACATAACCCCTCCTCCCCAACTCCCTACAACCCCACATAACCCCTCCCCAACTCCCACAACCCCACATAACCCCTCCCAACTCCCTACAACCCCACATAACCCTCCCAACTCCCTACAACCCCACATAACCCCTCCCCAACTCCCTCCCCAACTCCTACAACCCCACATTACCCCGCCCCAACTCCCTACAACCCCCACATAACCCCACCCCAACACCCAACAACCCCCCCATAACCCTCCCCAACTCCCTACAACCCCACATAACCCCTCCCCAACTCCCTGCAACCCCACATAACCCCTCCCCAACTCCCTACAACCCCCACATAACCCCTCCCCAACTCCCTACAACCCCCACATAACCCCTCCCCAACTCCCTACAACCCCCACATAACCCCTCCCCAACTCCCTACAACCCCACATAACCCTCCCCTACTCCCGACAACTCCCACATAACCCCTCCCCTACTCCCTACAACCCCCACATAACCCCTCCCCAACTCCCTACAACCCCCACATAACCCCTCCCCAACTCCCTACAACCCCCACATAACCCCTCCCCAACTCCCTACAACCCCCACATAACCCCTCCCAACCCCGTTTGTCAAAGCCTCGAAGATCTGGAACAGTTCTTGCGATGAGGAGCGAACCAGCTGAATCCCCTGCATGCAAGTTTATTGTAGTCTTGTGAGGGAAGGACACTCCACACTCCACACAGCAAAGTAAGTGAAATATTATCATTACTATTACGTCATTACCAGTATTAGGATTAGTGTTATTGGTATTTAAATTATCATCATTATTATTGTCATTACTATTGTGTGGGCGTTGTAACTTGTGTAAGAAATAAGTACTCTGTTTCCCTAACCAATATTTCCTTCACCAGCTACATTAATATTAGTTTTAGGATTAGTATAGATATCGGTATTAGTACTGTCCTTATTATTACTGTTATTATTATTATTATTATTATTATTATTATTATTATTATTATTATTATTAGAGTGTGGAGGTTGTAACATGATTAAGGTGGCGAGGGAAACCTGGACTGGGAAACGAGTGAAGTACTGGTCAGCTACCTACATTATTACTAGTATATATTAGGATTAGTGTTGATATTGGTATTGGTATCTTGATCTTGATTGATAATACGCAGGGCATCTATCAGGTACATAACACCCATACTTGTGTTGGCTGTTGGGGGGACGGGGGAGCCGAGAGTGCTGGGGAGGGAAGCGAATGAAGTGTAATTGTTAGTGTTGGTGTGTTGTGGTGACAAGTGAGTGTGTATTGTTTTCTGAATGAGTCTATTGTACCGCAGTCTAAAATCTGTTGAGGGAGGCTGTTCCAGTTACGTGTGGTGCGTGGAAAGTATGAGTGCTTGTATGCGTCAATGTTAGTGTGATATGTTTGGTTTTTATGGATGTGTGTTACGAGTATGTTGACTGTTTGCGTTGTGTAAGTATGTATGTGGGTCAATGGCAATGTGACTGTTTGTGATCTTGTACATAAGTGAAAGTATGTGCGCTTGTCTGCGTATGTGAAGAGGTTCCATATTTATCTGTTGTTTGATCCGTGTTGTGATGCCAGGCGTTCGAGTGTAATTGTTTGTAATGAACCTTGCCGCCTTGGTGTTGATTTGTTCTAGCTTATCAATGTTTCCGTGTGTGCAAGGATCCCACGCAGCATTTAAGTGTTGGTCTCACAAGTGTGTTACAAGCTATGTGCTTAATGTCAGGTGTGCAATTATGTAAATATTTCCTCATGAACCTCAGTGGTCGGTTGGCTGTGGCACCGATGTGGTCTCTGTGAGTGCTGAATTTCAAGTTGGTATTATCATCGTTATTATCGTTATTGTTATTGCGTGGACGCTGTAACAAGGAAGAACTGAACTAGCTTAGGTAAAGATATGCTAGTTTAGTCTATTGTAATGTAAAAAGGTTGACGGGGTGTAAGAAAGAACTAGCTTAGGTAAAGATATGCTAGTTTAGTCTATTGTAATGTAAAAATAAGAAAGGTAAAAGCAGTAAAGATATGCTAGTTTAGTCTATTGTAATGTAAAAAGGTTGACGGGGTGTAAGAAAGAACTAGCTTAGGTAAAGATATGCTAGTTTAGTCTATTGTAATGTAAAAAAGTTGACGGGGTGTAAGAAAGAACTAGATTACGTTAATATATAAATTAGTTTAGCCTACCCTAGATCTGCAAGTTTGAGAGGGTACAGGGAAGGAAGTGACCCAGGTAAATATATGTAAGTTTAGCCTTGCTTAGGTATATGATAGTTTAGCGTACTTTAAGAATAATGCATTAAAGGGATATAAGGAAGAGCCTGGCTTAGGTGAATGTTAGCTTTTCCTACTGTAATGTTCAATGGTTTAGGGAGCAAGAGAGGACTGGCTCAGGTGAATATGTTAGTTTAGCTTACTGAAATATATTTATGTTGTCTACTGTATCATTATTATTATTATTAATTATTTTTTTAAAAAAAAAAAAAAAAAAACAAAAAAAAAAACATAACAAAAAAAAAAAAGCTAGCCAGAATCCAAAAAAAAAAAGAGGGAAGCCGAAGATAAAAGGAGGTTTCGGGAGGAGAGGTGTCTGAAAAGAAGAGTTCAAGTCAAAATACAGATGAAGGAGAAGGAGAAGGAGGAAGTTTGAGGAGGATTTACCGATGAAGATGTGAAAGAGTGAGTTTAACCTTGCATAAGGGTTTTAACAGTATGGGGATGAGATGGTAGAAAGAGAAGAAAGTCGAGCGGCGGGGGGGAAGGGGGGGGCGGGAGGGCAGTAACAAGTTCAGAAGAGCAGTCAGAATGGAAATATCGATAGAAGATAGAAAGAGGAAACATTGCGGCGGAATTTAAGAGGTGAAGAGTAAGACTAGTGAGGAGGAGAGCTGATGAGACGAAGGCCCTTGCCCTCTTGCTGTCAGAGAGAGCTGCTGTGTGGAGCCCCCCCACACATGAGATGCATACTCCATACATATACACACACATTTGTTTTGTTTACTGATTCATTTTCGGGTTTTATTTGACTTCTTGTTTTATGTATTTCTATATTCATCTACACAACTACTATATCGGGTAATGTAATGTACTGATATGAACTGTAAGGAGATGACTGGCTTATTCAATAATAATACAATAGGTGAAGTTTGGGGCATACGCTATAGCTGCGCGTGGCTTCGGTGCTCATCTCCGTTGCTTTGCCCCTTGAGCCTGTGGTGGGTAACAGCTGGTAACCCATATCCCCGGGACACAGGGCCAGTGTGACATTCTGGTTACAACAGTTCCCCTTCCCCAAGTTTCCCCAGAGAAGATGGCGCCACTATAAACATTTGCCTGCGCCATGACGGGCTGGGGACAAACACCATCCAGGTCCCTCAATCAAGCCTACCGGCGCTATAGGCGTAAAAAAAAAATCATAGGAAGTGTAGATAAATATAACAATGAATAAAACAAGAAGTTGAATAAAAACCGAAAATTAATAAGTAAACAAGTAAAACAATAATAGAACAGTAGATAACATAAATACAAAAAAAAACAGCAAAAAATAAGAGATGATAAAGAAAATATAATAAAGAAAATAAATAGAGAAAAATAAAAAGAACAAAAAGATGAAACAATAAAAACGAAAATATAGAAACACGCAAATAGACAAATAGTGAAGAATAGATAATACAGATATAAACCAAAAGCAAACCAGCAAAAAAAATAGACAATAAAGAAAATATATTAGAGAAAAAACAAAACAAAGAACAAAAATACGAAACAATAAGAACGAAAATATAGAAACACGCAAATAGACAAATAGTGAAGAATAGATGATACAGATATAAACCAAAAGCAAACCAGCAAAAAAAAATAGACAATAAAGAAAATATAATAGAGAAAAAACAAAACAAAGAACAAAAATACGAAACAATAAGAACGAAAATATAGAAACACGCAAATGGACGAATAATAAAGAAAAGATAATATAGAAAAAAAAAATTATAGCAGCAAAAACCAAAAAGTCCCCGCCACATGACCCCCTCGCGGGACTGCCTGCCGCGGCCCGCAAATAAAGTTAGGCCAAGTTTGTCAGCGGGTCGGGACGGGCAGCGCCGCGCCATTGCCCAGAGACCCACGATTGATGTTCTCAGGGATCACGACGGCTTTGGGAACTTGGATGAATGGCCCCAAATTCCTCGTCGCGCAGAATTTCAAGTGACGAATTCTATGAGGGTGTGAGGACGAGAGAGAGAGAGAGAGAGAGAGAGAGAGAGAGAGAGAGAGAGAGAGAGACTTATAATAACAAAGCAAGGTGCAGTTCTATAATCATACCATTGGTCTGTACAATATAATGATAGGCATATTTTTATTTTAATAGCCTCTCTCTCTCTCTCTCTCTCTCTCTCTCTCTCTCTCTCTCTCTCTCACACACACACACACACACACACACACACACACACACACACACACACACACGTACCAGAGAATTTCCCAAGTGGATATAGTACACTTATATCGCTTGGACAAACACATATATAGCCCTTAAAACAAGCATCTACACATATAACGTTTTCCAGGCGTGACACAGAGAGCACCTCGCCATTCAGAGACACACATTTCCTTATTTGCCTTACACACATTAAGCATCCCGCGTGCACACACCGAGATCAACACACGTTCACAACGGCGCGGTTAATGTATGCTGCCTCACATGTATGTAAATCCAGCCTCAACATACACACCCGCTGTATCGAATCAGTAAATATCCGTAAATCGCCTTCTGGTTTCCGCGGCAGCTACCTCAAACCTGACGTCCACTCCATGCAAGCCAAATCTTGGTCCCCTGGCGAAACCTGTATATTGATCAAGGCACAATATATACAAATTATCCGTTTCGAATCAATAAAGTTCAATAAACAGTCGTAATTGTTGCTCTCTGATCTCTGCGGCTGCTAACTCCACGCTGACGGCCCGCATATTTCTATTGTCATTATTTTAAAAAGACGAATCAGGGAGGGATGGAGGAGTGCGGTCACTAAATGCTCCTTTTTCAGCAGCCCCAAACACTGAGAGGGAGAAACGGCTATTTGGTGCCCACTCTTGAACAGGTCAGGTTACGTTAGCTGAGTAAAGTATGTTAATTACGACTGTCAACACACGCCAGACACATTAGACTTGTATCTGTACTGTATTTAACTTTGTGGAGGAATTAGTCTTTTGGTTAGTTTCGGAGTTACAGCCAAGCGTCTTCACTTTGGAATCTTATGCCAGAAGAGAGATTTTTAATAGGTATACTAGCGGCCCACCAGGATAAGGCTTGGCCACGTCACCGATACAACCTTCAGAAAATCCCTTATCAACACACAGTTACTGGCAGCCTCGCACTCCCTCGTTCCCCTTTCGAAAATAGATTAAAAAAAAATACAGTAATACCCGATGATATTTTGAGTCTGTAATTTATTCACGCGGAATATTTAATGAACCTCGTTCCGCTGAGGATAAAACTCCTCATTAAGCTGAAGAACATTTTTATTGGGCGTAAATTGGATATCAAAAGGTATAATCAGACTAGTTTAATTTTCTCTTCTAAAAGCGCGCAATGCTGCTGGCCAGTTGCGATGCGGTTCTTTTTTATTGGAAGGGAGTTGTTTTTTACCTTCAAGTTTGTTTTACGCTCCACCACCTCGTTCTTTTTGATGCGTGAATTGTTCTTTTTAGCATTTTTTTTTTACCGACCATTGATGTGTGATTAGGGTGGCGTCGCTGCTGTGATACGCATTGTTGCTTCGTTCTTTTTGATGTATGAATTGTTATTATAGCAAACTAACCGTTACTTCGTTCTTTTTGATGTATGAATTGTTAATATAGCAAACTAACCTTTACTCCGTTCTTTTTGATGTATGAATTGTTAATATAGCAAACTAACCGTTACTTCGTTCTTTTTGATGTATGAATTGTTAATATAGCAAACTAACCGTTACTCCGTTCTTTTTGATGTATGAATTGTTAATATAGCAAACTAACCGTTACTCCGTTCTTTTTGATGTATGAATTGTTATTATAGCAAACTAACCTTTACTCCGTTCTTTTTGGTGTATGAATTGTTATTATAGCAAACTAACCGTTACTTCGTTCTTTTTGATGTATGAATTGTTATTATAGCAAACTAACCGTTACTTCGTTCTAGCAAACTATCTAGACCTACCACAAGGGCGTCCGGAGGGGGCAAGAAAGGAAGATGATCCCCCTTGGAAATCTGTTCTGTTTCCGTTCACACTCTCGTCTGCAAGTTATATCGGAACTAATATCCTTCAAAACTCTAGGAATACACCTGTGCTGCAGTTATTAGGAAACCGTGTGTGCCATTGCCTTGTGGCTCACCAAGTTGAACATGAAGCTTCCTGAATATATGTATAAGACCTAAAACATATTGGCTTTGACCCCCCTTGAAAAAATTCCTGCACGCCCTTTTTTTATCAACAAAGGAGACAGCTCAAGGGCACACAAATAAAGGAAACAATAATTAAAAAGCCCGTTACTCGCTGCTCCTAAAAAGAATCCAAAGAGGTGGCCGAAAGAGGGGTCAATTTCAGGAGGAGAGGTGTCCTTGACTAACTATGAGAAATGTACAACGCACTGCACTTCGCCATGCATGTTGATGTAAGGCTTAATTCACTCGTCTTACTAATGATAATATAATTCATCATTACAAAATTTCGGGGATGGGGAATCTAAATGCAATGAGTAGGCAGGCTTCTGATAAGAATGTTTTCATACAAATTATAGTTCATTTCGGTTATTTCCTCTGTATCTCCTTCAACCTCATCCACTAGATACGATTTTTTTTTCTGAATACTCGAACTAAAAGTATATGAGATTAAAAAAAAAAATAATGTAACCTTTCCTTCTGTTTCTCGTGTTGCTTTCATTACAGTTCTATCTCATTTCCCATCTTCTTCCTCTATATCTCCTCGACCTCATCAAGAAGATTCGAGAACTCATTCCGAATATTCAAACTGAGAAAATATGAGATTAAAAAACAGAGCAGCCAGTATTTGAAATCTTGGGATAAGTTGGATGCCCGTTTCCCCCTTAACCCGGTCTCAGATTTACATAATTTTCATCAGGAATGTGGAAGAAGAGGAGGCGGAAATACCTGATGAGAGGTGAGCCGAAGGAGTTGCGTCTCAGAGTTTGGTCGCGACATGAAGGAAAATCTAGCTAGGACGATGCTGTGGGCTGAAGTAAAAGCTCTTAAAATGATACTGATACTGATGGATATTAATGGTACAGATGATTTTTTGATGAGAGGCGAAGCGAAGGAGTTGCGTCTTAAGAGTTTGGTCGCGACATTAAGGAAAATCTAGCTAGGACGATGCTGTGGGCTGAAGTAAAAGCTCTTAAAATGATACTGATACTGATGGATATTAATGGTACAGATGATTTTTTGATGAGAGGCGAAGCGAAGGAGTTGCGTCTCAGAGTTTGGTCGCGACATGAAAGAAAATCTAGCTAGGACGATGCTGTGGGCTGAAGTAAAAGCTCTTAAAATGATACTGATACTGATGGATATTAATGGTACAGATGATTTTTTGATGAGAGGCGAAGCGAAGGAGTTGCGTCTCAGAGTCTGGTCGCGACATGAAGGAAAATCTAGCTAGGACGATGCTGTGGGCTGAAGTAAAAGCTCTTAAAATGATACTGATACTGATGGATATTAATGGTACAGATGATTTTTTGATGAGAGGCGAAGCGAAGGAGTTGCGTCTTAAGAGTTTGGTCGCGACATTAAGGAAAATCTAGCTAGGACGATGCTGTGGGCTGAAGTAAAATCTCTTAAGATACTGATACTGATACTTATACTGATACTTATACTGATGGCTGGTGGTTTGACCCTTCTTCTGTACCATGAACCTAAAAGAGCACTCATTAGGACCCGATTGATCTCCTCTTCGGCCTTTGGAGATAGTTGACTTGTGAGAGGCGGAAGTGTCTGAAAATACTGATCTATGTAATTTTCTAACCCACTTCGATGTGAGCGCCGCCGAAAAAACATCCCAGAGAGCCCAGTGACTTTTTTTCTCAGCATTTTTCTCCCCGGTCTTAAAAGAGCCATAAATACTGACCTATGTAATGCTCTAACCCACTTCGATGTGAGCGCCGCCTGGTAGTGATGAAGTTAAAGTTTTCTCGCGCCGAAGAAAAACATCCCAGAGAGCCCAGTGACTTTTTTTTCAGTATTTTTCTCCCCGGTCTTAATGGAGTCATGAATACTGATCTATGTAATGCTTTAACCCACTTCGATGTGAGCGCCGCCTGGTAGTGATGAAGTTAAAGTTTTCTCGCGCCGAAGAAAAACATCCCAGAGCCCAGTGACTTTTTTCTCAGCATTTTTCTCCCTGGTCTTAAAAGAGCCATAAATACTGACCTATGTGATGCTTTAACCCACTTCGATGTGAGCGCCGCCTGGCAGTGATGAAGTTAAAGTTTTCTCGCGCCGAAGAAAAACATCCCAGAGACCCCAGTGACTTTTTTTTCAGTATTTTTCTCCCCGGTCTTAATGGAGTCATGAATACTGACCTATGTAATGCTTTAACCCACTTCGATGTGAGCGCCGCCTGGTAGTGATGAAGTTTAAGTTTTCTCGCGCCGAAGAAAAACATCCCAGAGAGCCCAGTGACTTTTTTTTCAGGCTTTTTCTCCCCGGTCTTAATGGAGTCATGAATACTGATCTATGTAATGCTTTGACCCACTTCGATGTGAGCGCCGCCTGGTAGTGATGAAGTTTAAGTTTTCTCGCGCCGAAGAAAAACATCCCAGAGAGCCCAGTGACTTTTTTTTCAGGCTTTTTCTCCCCGGTCTTAATGGAGTCATGAAAGTATGTTAATTATGGCTGTCAACACACGCCAGACACGCTAGACAGACACATTATTCATCACCACAACCACCACCAACACCATCACCACCATCATCACCACCAACATTACCACCACTACCTCCACAACCAGTAACAACACCACAAATATCTTCACTACCACCATCACCACCACCATCACCACTGCTGTCTCCTCTATCAAACTCCACCACCACCACCACCCTCCCCCTCTCACCCTCCCATCACCGCTGAATAGAGTCAATTATCAGACTTTAGGAAGTTATCAAAAGGCTGAAAATGGAAAGAAACGAGACTTGATTTCACGGCCGATTCACGACTCAATCTGGCCGCTGCAAAGTTAATACAGAGAAGAGACGCGTCCACGGCGGCCCAGTTCTTAAACACATTGACAAGGCTTTCATAGGAGCTTGTGAGGGGCATTTCCTTGGGTAGTTTTGTGACCCTGGTGGTGGTTTAACGATTACTACAGAGAAGAGACACGTACCGAGGGCCAATCTTTAAACCTTCGGCGTCCAAGCACACATAATTGACAAGGCATTCATAGGAGTTTGTGGACATTTCTTTGGGTAGTTTTGTGACCCTAGTGATGGTTTGACGATAAAGTTAATACGGAGAAGACACGTAGAGCCAATTCTGAAGCATTTCGGCGTCCAAGCACACACATTGACAAGGCTTTCGTAGGAGTTTTGAGGGGCATTTCCTTGGGTAGTTGTGTGACACTGGTGGTAGTCTGAAGCTTAATTTAATACAGGAAAGACACTTAAGGCCAATTCCTAAGTAGTAGCAGTAGTAGCAGTAGTAGTAGTAGTAGTAGTAGTAGTAGTAGTAGTAGTAGTAGTAGTAGTAGTAGTAGATGTTATTATTGTTGTTTTAGTTGTAGTAGTAGTAGTAGTAGATGTTATTATTGTTGTTTTAGTTGTAGTAGTGGTAGTAGTAGTAGTACCAGTAGTAGTAGTAGTAGTAGTAGTTGTAGATGTTATTATTGTAGTTTTAGTTGTAGTAGTAGTAGTAGTAGTAGATGTTATTATTGTTGTTTTAGTTGTAGTAGTAGTAGTGGTAGTAGTAGTAGTAGTAGTAGTAGTAGTAGTAGTAGTAGTAGTAGTTGTAGATGTTATTATTGTAGTTTTAGTTGTAGTAGTAGTAGTAGTAGTAGATGTTATTATTGTTGATGTAGCTGTAGTAGTAGTAGTAGTAGTAGTAGTAGTAGTAGTCAGCATCCTCGTACCAACAATAGCGAAGGAAAACGAAGCAACTCAATAACGTCACAAATATCAGGGCGTACACCTCACCAAAACCTCCTCCGCGGTACACTTGCATAATTGATAGTGGAACCCGCAGAGGCTTAAGCGAGAGAGAGGGAGGAGGAGCATCAGCAGGGAGGGGAGGGCAGACCCGCCTCTCATATATCCGTGCATGATAACCTGTTGAATGTTTGATGCCGCTGTTAGGTCAGAGGGCGGCTCGTGGGAGATGGAGGGGGACGCTTAAAGGTGACGATGGGGCCTGAGGCTGTTACTGGCCTGCTTATGTCTGCCTCTAGTACCTACTGCTGCTGTTGGTGGCGGTGTCTTTTTTTTTTTTACTGCAAAGGAGACAGCTCAAGGGCACAAAAAAGAGGAAACAATGATATAAAAAAAAGCCCGCTACTCGCTGCTCCAAAAGAAAAAAAAGATTCAAAAGAGGTGGCCGGAAGAGAGGCGTCCTGATACCCTCCTCTTGAAAGAGTCCTACACGATACTACGCTTTATTTCTTGTGGTGTGTTCGCTTGTGTTGTTGTGGAAGTTGGGGTATGTTCTTTTCTCTCCTTATTTGTGAAGGGGCACCAGGACACCTCTCCTCCCGAAATTGACCTCTCTTTCGGCCACCTCCTTGGATTCCTTTATGTAGGAGCAGCGAGTAGCGGGCTTTTTTTATTATTGTTTCCTTTTTTTGTGCCCTTGAGCTGTCTCCTTTGTTGTAAAAAAAAAACAGTTCATAGCTCTGGAATAAAAATGAGATTATTAGTAAAAAAGTATACGGTATCCTGACTAATTCAATTGATTTGATATGTAGGGCAGGCGGTGGGCGAATGGTCAGCTTGTGTTCTTTTCTCTATTTGTGCGGTTCATAGTTCTAGAATAAAAATGAGATTATGAGTAAAAAAGTATACGGTACCTTTAATAATTGAATTAGTCTGATATGTAGGGCAGGCGGTGGGCGAATGGTCAGCTTGTGTTCTTTTCTCTATTTGTGCGGTTCATAGTTCTAGAATAAAAATGAGATTATGAATAAAATAGTATACGGTACCGTGAATAATTGAACTGATCTGATAATTATGTAGGGGTAGGCGGTGGATGAGTGGTCAGCCTGCGGACGTGGTGAGCTTAGGGACCCAGGTTCGAGTCCCACCGATGCACGCAATTTTCAACCATCGCTGAGTGGCAGAATAAAGGAGAAAAGATAAACATTACATTGCATACAGCATTACATAAAGCCTTACATTACATAGATCACATAGCACCATCGGCCAGCCACTCACCAGGATGCAATGTGGAAAGGTTTCAGGCCCGTCACCGGAGAATTGTCGGGGCGGTAACGGCAGCTGTGACGCGAGCCTTAACCCGGTTTGAAGGCCATTTGGGACGAGAAAATTGCAGCAGCTGTGCGCGCGGGGAATTGAAAATGTTTTATGGGGTATTTCATTCACCGGATAGATATATGTTTAGTATTTTGAGAGGACAGGCATTTAGCTACATTTATATTTATAGAACGAGAAAATTGCAACAGCGGGGAAGTGGAAATGAGTGAGACACATATGTCGTATATTTTTAAGAGAACTTTTATTAGACACTGAAAGAGAACATTGGAACAGCTGTGCGTTCGGGGAAGTGGAAATGAATTAGACGTTATTTTATTCACTAGGATACTTAAATAAACTAGTTACATGGTTAGTATTTTGAGAGAACAGGGATTTAACTTTACATTTAGATACTGAAAGAGAACATTGGAACAGCTGTGCGTTCGGGGAAGTGGAAATGAATTAGACGTTATTTTATTCACTAGGATACTTAAATAAACTAGTTACATGGTTAGTATTTTGAGATAACAGGGATTTAACTTTACATTTAATACTGAAAGAGAACATTGGAACAGCTGTGCGTTCGGGGAAGTGGAAATAGTTCAGAAGCTTTTCCATTCACTAGAATAAAGTAATTTTTTTATATTTTACATTTCGACTATGATTTGCTTTCTTGGTTGTCGACCCCAGCCCGTTATGGCGCAGGCAAGTGTTTATAGTGGCGCCATCTTGCTTGGTTCATGCTGTCCCCCGGAGCTCATCTTTGATCCTCTTTTTAGAGAGAATCTATAATAGAGTCCGAGTTGATAGGTGGTCTTCAGGACAGCATGTAGGTAGTCTTAGGCCACTCGGCAGTGACTGAAAAAATGTTTTGTATTTTTAGAGAACATCCACAGAGCTACAAACATATCTTCGCACATTTGATGGAGAAGTATAGGAGGCATTTGCACCTTTCATAGACTCCCTCTCTTTCTTCCTCCATGCACAGAAAAGTCACGATTCTCTGTATGGTTCGAGGCCTGTCCCTGCACACTCTACAACACTCCAGCCGGTCACGTCCAGTCGAGCTGTTTGGAAAGAGGGCGGAGAGGCATGAAGGGACAGGAAGGGGAGGTAGGAAAATATAGTTGCACGATTTATTATTATCTTCATATACAAGGAGAGATGTGTGAGAGAGAGAGAGAGAGAGAGAGTTTATACATAGAGAATCAGACCACACAGATCCCATGGTCCAGACTAGGTGGTATGGCCTTAAACCTAAGTGATTCTACATTAATCAGATTGCTCCAAAACGTTGCATTTCAACTCTAGTTAATATAAAGAGAGAGAGAGAGAGAGAGAGAGAGAGAGAGAGAGAGAGAGAGATTGATTTCTTTCCAGGGGTTGTCTATATATTTTTAGTTTCCTTTCCTTTATATAAACTTTTTTTCTACTCACATTCAGCCCTTTGCGTCGGGAGGCTCTCTTGGGGGGCATAGTGGACGGCCCAGCCCGGTAGTGGCGCGGGCGAATTTTATTTATAGTGACTCCCGTGATGTGCGACTCTTGCTGGTCCTTTGTCCCCCTTTGCTCCTCTTGGCTGAACTCCCTCAAGTCTTTCCTAATGGTGCGGGGTAAGTTTTATTCTAAGTGACTGCCGTGATGTATGACACTTGCTTGGTCGTCAGTCCCCCCCACCCCCCACCCCACCCCTCCACCTCCCTTCCAGTGCTTCTTTTGACCAAACTCGTCGGTCAAGTTTAGGGTTGACTGAAGACCTCCTCGACGGCATGTGGGTGAGCTTCCAACACTCTGGGAGGCTCAAATATTAATGCTTTCAACGCCTCAGCTTCCTGGATTCAGTTCTGTTCAGGCCCACGTTAACACGGTAGCAGCGACGGGTCAAATTTGTGGGTTTACAGCGTACCAGTGACGGGCCAAATTTTGCCATGATATAAACCCCCCAAAATAGATGATGCCTAAACTGATCACAAATGCGTTGATATACATTATGAAGTTGTTTGCGTGAGTGATGATTTTTTCTCATTTTTCTTGCTTAAAGGGAAGGGCCTTTAAGAAACTTGATCCCCGCAACTACCGGGTTAATATTCGCAGGTATTCTTATGCAGTTCGTCATCTTATTATTTTTTTTACAAGGGCAAGAGACAAAAGGAGGAGGTAAAAGGCCCTCTAGACGCTGCTCCAACCAAAGAAAACGGAACGAGAAGCCAGGGGAGAGTTTAAGTCGTAGGCAGGAGGAGATATAGACGCAGGAAGGCTGTCTTGCGGGTATAACTTCTCATAAACCATTTCTCTGGCGTGGTTTGCTATTTTTTCATGGCATGCGACGGAGATGAGCACCGAGGCCACGCGCATCTATAGTGTATTCTCCCTCCCTCCCAAAAAACAAATGATAATCGTATTCCTATAGAGACACACATACTTATACCCCAAGAGGATTTAACATACGACCTTTTCTCATGGCATAATCATCTTTCTACACAGATTATATATATTCCTATACACATCTTCACACACTCCAACGGGATGTGATTGATAATACGACTCTTTGGGGGCTCATCATCATTTTTCTTCTTCATTCAATCACACACCAGCTGATAAAGGGAAAGGGAGAATAGAAAATAGATCCTACATGCTTCAGGGCCATATTCTCAAACACGTAATTCACTTTGCTTTCGTGGGAGTTAAGGGCATTTCCAGGGGTAGTTTTATGACCCTGGTGGTAGTCTGAGCCTTCTTCTGTACCGTGAACCTAAAAGAACACTCATTAGAACCCGATTAACCTCCTTTTTGGCCTTTGGAAATAGTTGGGGTGAGGGGTGGGAGCATTTGACAATACCGACCCTCAGACCCACTCCCGGGTTAGCTACATCTGCTCTGTTTCAAGGGAGGATCAATAGGGCTGCCATAGGACCCCCGAACGCCCAACCCTTCCTAGGTCACCCCCATGAAAGCCAGGAAACGACCCACCCACATGAGATAATAAAAAAAAGATAAATTAAAGGAAATGAAAGATAAAAGATAATAGAATAGTGAAGAATAGATATCAAGGGAGACATTTTTTCTTTCTTTCTTTCTTTCTTTCTTTCTTTCTTTCTTTCTTTCTTCCTTCCTTTCTTTTTCTCCCGCCTCCCTTCCTCTTTCCTTCCTTCCTTCCTTCTTTCCTTCCTTTCTTTCCTTCCTTCCTTTCTTCCTTCCTTCCTTTCCTTCCTTCCATGTTTCCATGTTTCCATGTTTCTATCCTTCCTTCCTTCCTTCCTTCCTTCCTTCATCTTCCCCCTCTCCCACCACACCGCAAACGCACCCAACCACACGACCACAACCTTCCACCACCAAACTCCACCACACCACCAACTATCACCCACCACCACCACAACCAACCCACCTACCCCACCTCACCTCCTCGTTCGGGTTCAGTCCTCTCGTGTTTAACCTTCAAACTTTCTGTGCCATGTTCCGTCATTTCGGCACTTTTTTTGGCGTGGCTAATTTCGAAAAGTTGAGGCGAGTAGCAAACACTTGTAGCCTGTGAACTGTGTGGCGTATAGTGCGTTCTCTCTCTCTCTCTCTCTCTCTCTCTCTCTCTCTCTCTCTCTCTCTCTCTCTCTCTCTCTCTCTCTCTCTCTCTCTCTCTCTCTCTCTCTCTCTCTCTCTCTCTCACACACACACACAACAACTATTTTCAAAGGCTCCAAATGAGATATGTCGAGTTCTTACGAGTGATTTCCATTCGGGGCGCAGAAACCTTGTCAAACTACCACTAGGCTCGTACAACTACCCACGAAAACTCCCACAAAGACCTCTACCAAAGTCTTATCAAATGTCGGTGTGTGAGCTGCGAAATATTTGAGTATGTGGGACCATGAGCCTTCATCTGGTGGCGGCTATGACGAGGGCGCGGGATATGGAGTAGGTACAGGAGTAAGCGGAAGACAGCAGCCTCTCTGGAGCGATACAGAAAGAGCGGCTACAGCAGGAGGCAGGAGAGGTCTGCTGGCGTGTCGCTGGTGGAGCCAATTGGTTTCATATTTGTACGACGTTACTGACGAGCGGAACTCAAACACTCCAGCTCCCCTTGCAGCGAGGGCCGGGAGTGTGTGAGTACCTAGGAGGCGGGGCGGCGAGGACCAAGAAACACAATGGATGGTGAAAGAAAACAGCAAGGCAGATGGGTGAGGGGAAAAATAATGGAAGGGGAAATGTTGATTCTTGTAATATGAAGAATCCATATGAAAAATCGTATAGCATTTCTGTTGGGTAAAGATAAAAAGAAACTGTAAATATTAGAGACAGGTAAAAGAAAACAGCAATCCAGACGTGATCGGAAAAATATAATGAAATAATTCGTTCTGTTAATCTAAAAAATCTAAAAGAAAAATCGCGTTAACGTTATTGTTGGGTTGACAGGAAAGTAAAATGTAAATATTCAATAAGTAAAAGTAAACAGCGGACCAGACGTGCTCGGAAAAAGATAATGAAAGAGAAAATATTTGTGTATTAATCTAAAGAGTCTAAAAGATAAATCATGTAAACTCTAATGTTGGGTGCACAGGAAAATATATTAAATGATTAGTAACAGTAATTAAAAAAAAAAATAATATAACAGAAAAATCGTTTACACATTATTGTTGGGCACACAGAAAAATATATTAAATGATTAGGGACAGTAATAAAAAAAAATAATATAACAGAAAAATCGTTAGATATTATTGTTGGGCACACAGGAAAATATATTAAATGATTAGGGACAGTAATAAAAAAATAATATAACAGAAAAATCGTTAGACATTATTGTTGGGCACACAGGAAAATATATTAAATGATTAGGGACAGTAATTAAAAAAGAAATAATATAACAGAAAAATCGTATATTCATTATTATTGGGCACACAGAAATATTAATCAAGATATTAGTGACAATAATCCAAAGAAAGTAATAATATAACAGAAAAATCGTTTACACATTATTATTGAGCACACAGAAATATTAATCAAGATATTAATGATAGTAATCCAAAGAACCTCTCAAATGTCATGCACGTGTACACTATTAATGAATTACTGCTTACCTGATGAGAGGCGTGTGTGCGCTAAATGCTCGATACAGTGAAGGAAATTAACAATGGTGGCAAGTCTGAGCTAGGTATGCTACAGCTACATCAACAATAATAACATCTACTACTACTACTACTACAGCTACATCAACAATAACAACATCTACTACTACTACTACTACTACTACTACGACCCTGCCTCTCACATCAACAATATCCAAAGGCCAAAACGGAGATCAGTCGGGTTCTAATGAGTGTTTTTGTAGGTTCATGGTACAGAAGAAGGGTCAGACTACCACCGGGGTTATTAAACTACCCCTGGAAAGGCCCACAACTCCTATGAAACCCTTGTCAAATATGTGTGCTTGGGCGAGGAAGTGTTTAACGATCCGGCCCTTGTTGCGATGTTGACGGAGACTTGGTGTTGATAGTAATGCCTATAGAGCGCACATAACATGATATCATATATGCAGGTTCTATAATCGTCCAAAAACTCATGGTAATCATTGATTTCTTGAACCTTTGAACGTTAAAAAACCCAAGTCGACAACTTTACCGTCTATTTTTTTTTAGCTCTGGCTCATTCGCATTCAGTCCGCCATGTGACCCCGGCTGTTGCGGCGCCAGTTATTATAATATTAAACAATCAACAACAACCGTGGCCTCATAAATTTACTTCTTCCTTGCCGCCGGTTTAACCTCATGTTTTCTATTAACCTTTATATCAATAATATTATTTTAATTTTAACGATAAAATGCATATTATTTTCAGCCTCAAAAGTCCCCAAATCGAGAGTGAATGTCCCCATGTCCCCATCAGTGCCCCGTAATCCCCAAATCTAGGGACAAAATCCCCATATCTTGCATCACTGAGTCGGTGATGTCGCCTGCAGCAATGGGACACGTCACGAACACGTTTAACAAAGAGGGTTGCTGAATAAGGAAGGTGGTGTCGCCTGCAGCCTCGGACGCGTCACCGGCACGTCAAGGGAGTATAGTTGAGATAATGAACAGGTGAAATTCAATCAGAGTGACCCTCGCAATCATGGCGGCGCGGCCTTCACCAAAGGGCCGCCCCTCCCCGCCTTAATGGAATCCACTTACCCGACTTATCATTAGCGTAATTCTCATTTTCCGCCACAGGGAAGCGAGGTAATTGGTCGCAAGGGATCGGCGATTTTCTGCGAGTGTTCTGCTTAGTTTATTACGAGACGGTCCTAGGAGCCTTTGGTTGGTAGTGTCAGATGCTCCCACCCCTCACATCAAGTATTTCCAAAGGCCAAAAAGGAGGTTAATCGAGTTCTAATGAGTGTTCTTTTAGGTTCACGGTACAGAAGAAGGCTCAGACTACCACCAGGGTCATAAAAGTACCCCTGGAAATGCCCTAAACTCCCACGAAAGACTAATAAATTACGTGTTCTTGGGCGCAGAAATGTTTAAAAATATGATCCTCTACGTCCTTGGTCAGGGATCAGACATGCCTTCACTGCAGCCCTGCGCCGCACGAACTGAC
This sequence comes from Eriocheir sinensis, assembly GCF_024679095.1. Classification (NCBI taxonomy): domain Eukaryota; kingdom Metazoa; phylum Arthropoda; class Malacostraca; order Decapoda; family Varunidae; genus Eriocheir; species Eriocheir sinensis. The sequence continues at coordinate 7,416,663 of NC_066578.1, read as the reverse complement.
TTAACAGACTTTTTTTACGCCTTGGCTGTAGGGCAGGTAGGCTGTAGTGATGGGGTCTACAGTGAAACGTAAGAAACAAAAGTAGAAAATGAGAATACATCATGGGCAAGGTTGGATTGTGTGAGTCCGTGTGTGTTTGGATAGACAGATAGATAGATAGATAGATAGGTAGGTAGATAGATAGATAAGAAATTGACCTCTCTTTCGGCCATCTCTTTTGATTCTTTTTTGTAGGAGCAGCGAGTAGCGGGCTTTTTTATTATTGTTTCCTTTTTTTGTGCCCTTGAGCTGCCTCCTTTGTTGTAAAAAAAAATGAAACCGTCACTATGTACTCTCGGAAAGTTAGGCTGTTAATCAGAGTAACAACTGGTTCTCTTTTGTTACAACGAATTAAGAGGCACACAATCTCCCCTCTCGGCCTCCGTCACCACTTCCCTGCTCGGCTCCGGCATATGACCACAGATGTTGCGCCGACTAAACGAAACTTTCCTTTTTTTCCCCGCTCGGCTCTCCGCTTCATCCCTGTCCTCCTCCAACTCTCTGCCTGAAATAAGGTCAACCTCTACCCAGGAAAGAAAAAACTGAATTCTTGTCCGATAGTTTAGTTTACATTAAAGAGTTAGTTACAAGCTGGCCGGAGCCGTCGTCTTTAAGTCAAATACCAGACTCGTTAATACTTTAACCTATAGAAGGCGAATCTTAAGGCCAACGTTCACAGTGCGGGACACAACCAACGCTTAACCATGTAACCCCCGCGTCCCTGGTTGGTTCTCCCTTCAGTAGGTTATATGAGTGGTGTGAGGGCAAGCCTGACGACCCTCTGAAGGCGACTCTTAGGCCAAGGTTCACAGGGCCAACACAACCTCCGCTTAACCATGTAACCCCCGCGTCCCTGGTTGGTTCTCCCTTCAGTAGGTTATATGAGTGGTGTGAGGGCAAGCCTGACGACCCTCTGAAGGCGACTCTTAGGCCAAGGTTCACAGGGCCAACACAACCTCCCCACTGCCATGTAACCCCAGCGTCCGTGATTCACAAGGCATTAGCGGCATAGTACAGGGCGTTAACAATATCGGCATTCACAAAACCCGCGCTAATGACTAAATGTAAGGGGCAGACTACCACCAGGGTCATAAAACTACCCTGGAAATAGCCCTTAAGACCCTCTCTATATGTGTGTCAGTCGAAGGAATAGCATCAAACGAGGCGCTTCTAACTTTGCTGGGCGTGCGGGCGTGGGTGCAGGCGTACATCTTCACTCTTCAATTAGCCGCCCCCTCATATTTGCCTCTGCCAGTGTAACGTGATATCTCCTCTTCAATGTTTCACCTTTTCACCACGAGAGCCGAGTACTGACACTAGCCATTTTTACTGTCACGCCGCACTCCCACGTTGACTCAAGCTTGGCTGTTCTCCCACTGTTCCAACTCTCTACTTTGTTTATGACCTTGGCTTCTTATACGTAGTAGTAGTAG
>NC_066578.1:7402691-7410191 GCF_024679095.1 Eriocheir sinensis | reverse complement strand
CTATGAAGAGACGTTTCCAGAAAACGATGATATAGTCACGTGGTTACGTTGATATCTGTTCATTCAGTTACTAATCAAGAACTAACGTAAAATCGCGGGTTCGAATCCCCACGCTACCACCTGGGATTTTTCAGTCACCGCCGAGTGGCTTAAAACTACCCACATGCTGTCCTGAAGACCACCCATCAACCCGGACTCTAGAGGAAACCGTCCAAGTGAATCAAGAACGAGTTCCGGGGGGCAGCATGAGCCAAGAGAAGATGGCGCCACTATAAACACTTTCCTGCGCCTTGACCTCTCTTTCGGCCACCTCTGTAGATTCTTTTTGTGAGCAGCGAGTAGCGGGCTTTTTTATTACTGTTTACTTTTTTGTGCCCTTGAGCTGTCTCCTTTGTTGTAAAAAAAAAAAATGACGGGCTGGGGCCGAACACCATCCAGGCCCCTCAAGCAAGCCTACCGGCGCTATAGGTGTAGACGTAAGAGAAGAAAAATGAAATAAACGCAAAGTCAGGTTCAGAGCAAGGGAGCGGGGAGGAATGGGTGGCTGCGAGGGAAAGAAGATCATTACGATACAAAGAATGGTATTATAAGACACTCGCTTCACACATCAAGTATTTCTAGAGATCAAAGAGGGGGTCAGTCAGATTCTAATGAGTGTTTTTTCAGGTTCATGTTACAGAAGAAGGGTCACACTACAACCAGGGTCATACAACTGCTCTTGGAAATGCCCACAAGCCTACGAAAGCCTTGTCAAATATGTGTTCTTGGGCGCCGAAATGTCATATAATACGACCCAAAGATTGGTTATCCTGCTTATTACTCGTCCTGCGAACATATTACTAATGCAACGATATACGACAACTTTGTTCTGAGGGAAATGAATGTTCGCTTGGTCCTTCACGAGCGCCGTTGAGTAATGTAAACGTGGCTGCTGTGTCCGTAGAGTTTTTCCGCGTCATCGCCGAGGTAACGCTCCGCCTGTAACACACGTTTTTTTGTTAAATGCAGAGGAGATTGATGGCAGTCTGGTGGAAGCTTGTTGACACCTTCTGCCGGTCAGTCTGCTATTGCTAAACGTGGCGGGAGAGTTACCGAGATTTCTGTTGGACGAAATGTTAAAGTTTTATGTATACCAATGAATTTGTTGCACGGGCTCCAGAAAGGGTTTGGAAACTTTGGTTAGGAAACTGCAGTATTGTTTTATTACTAGTATGGAGATTTAAAAAACGAGGAACTACTACTACTACTACTACTACTACTACTACAAATAATAATAATAATAATAATAATAATAATAATAATAATAATAATAATAATAATAATAATAATAATAATAATAATGTGGGAAAAAATCAATAAAATTCAATCTCACTCATGCATTATAACTTTGATTCCACCCTTTCAAACCGATTTTACTGACCTTTTATAACCTTCTAACTGTGTGACCTCAATCCCTCCCTCCCCGCGCCACGCTCTGGAGCAGTCCGCCGATCTCCACCTCCAATAACCACTGGAGCGGCGCGGGGAACTTGGCGCCGCGCACTGTGACGCCCTCCGACCCAACTTCTAATTACCTGCGTTGAGCGGCTTGCTGATTCCTGGCCTCGGCGCTGGAGCAAGGAGTGAGATGGGGCGCTCCTTCCTGTAAAGTCTCTATCTATGTGACAATCTCTGTAATTCTTTGTTATTTAGAAGGCTAGTAGTAGTTGTGTGTGTGTGTGTGTGTGTGTGTGTGAGAGAGAGAGAGAGAGAGAGAGAGAGAGAGAGAGAGAGAGAGAGAGAGTGTACCGAGTTGATTGACATTTATCTTTCGTTCATAATTATGGCTCACAGTTGAAGAGAGAGAGAGAGAGAGAGAGTACCGAGTTGATTGACATTTATCTTTCGTTCATAATTATGGCTCACAGTTGAAGAGAGAGAGAGAGAGAGAGAGAGAGAGAGAGAGAGAGAGAGAGAGAGAGAGAGAGAGAGAGAGAGAGAGAGAGAGAGAGAGAGAGAGAGAGAGAGAGAGAGAGAGAGAGAGAGAAAAAAAAAAATTGATTGACATTCATCTCTCATAATTATAGCTCACAGTTAAAGTTTGTGTCGAACCATTCGCTTATATCTACCCACTCAGAAGAAATCACATCGGTCACCAATATACTTCCTCGCCTCTTCTCTTTTTGCTGCTTCCAGTGTGATCTGAGTGATGGATATTTTGAAGGGAATGCAAACGACCCTCTAAATATTTATGGTACAGCTGCAACGCCTTGACATATTACTGCTATCTTAATCTAAAACACTTGCTGAGTCAGTACGAGGATGAGAGCTGACGAGGCGAAGAAACCTTGGTCCCTATTTTTAAACGTACCAGGCTCCCAATACGACCAATTTCCCAAGGTCACAGAGATCAACAGGGTTTTCAAAGGCAATTTTTCAGTTCATGGCGCAGTAAACGTACCAGGCTCCCAATACGACTATTTCCCAAGGTCACAGAGGAGATCAACAACGTTTTCATAGGCGATTTTTCAGTTCATGGCAGTAAACGTACCAGGCTCCCAATACGACCAATTTCCCAAGGCCACAGAGATCAACAGGGTTTTCAAAGGCAATTTTTCAGTTCATGGCAGTAAACGAACCAGGCTCCCAATACGATCATTTCCCAAGGCCACAGAGAAGATCAATAGGTTTTTCATAGGTGTTTTTTCGCTTCATGGCGCAGAGGTCGTGTACAATTATCACCAGGATCACAAAACAGTCCATGAAAAGCCAAGCTATATTTCTACGAGGGGCTTTTCAAACATGCGAACTGAGGCGCCGATACGAGGTAGGATACGGGCTTTAGATTCTACACCGTTCAAAAGAGCTGTGTGCGTGGACCTCCCTCTCCCTCCCCCCCTATCACAACAAGGCCTCAATACATGGTAATCATAAGACAAATGATTGGCATATATTGTACTCTTTCAAGGGGAGGGTATCAGGACACCTCTCCTCCCGAAATTGACCTATCTTTCGGCCATTTGCACTCCCCTTGACTATTTTGTAGGTCCTCCTCTCTCCTTTGTTGTCTACTTGCAACAATAAACGATCAATCTATCAATCAATCAGGAGCAGTGAGTAGCGGGGCTTTTGTTCATTATTGTTTCCTTTTTTTTTTCTTTTTTTTTCCTTGAACTGTTTCCTCTAATGTAAAAAAAAATCTGTAGTGAGAGCAGAAACACTTATTAGAGACAAGGCGTGCTTTGGCATCAGTATTGCATCTTACCCAGAGCTCGCCTGAGGGTTGACCTGCGCACCACACTTTTCCTCCGATGCGCCGCCTCTCTGCCCTGATGCTGGCCGCCTTGGTAGCGTTCACCCATCACCAGTCTCCTCCGTTCTCCCGCTCACGCCGAGATCTTTCTTGTGGCTCTCGCAGTTTATGGTGTTACTGAGCCATCTTCTAACTGGTACGTGTATTAACAGTGTATTAACAGTGAATATCGTTGTGTTAGTGAGCTGAGCAGTTACTGAGCACAGGGCTATAGAGTCGGGTTTAAAGTAAATTCGGCTCCAACTCCAGGAAATTTTAAGGTAGCGACTCCAACTTCAGACTCCGATTCCACCCTCCTCCTCCTACCACAGATGTTGCGCCGACTAAACGAAACTTTCCAACTTTCCTCCCTCTTCCCCTCTTCTGCAGTACAGTGGTATGCGACTCAGACCCAGCCACACCACACCACAACACACCACACCACACACAGCTACATCACACACCACAACACACACAACATATGACACCACATGGGTCGCATTATCCCCTTGGCCCCGAAAAAGACATTTTCGTCCCCTTATCTTTACTTGCAAGCCTACGGTAAACCACAGCTTCGTTTGCCATTTCTGTCGGCGAGGGCATATCTGACACCTGACATCGACTCGTCAGCAGTAACTGGCATCTTTAGCCCCCCTCCCTCCCACCGGTATCAACAATTAAAGCTGTCCAACGTGGTACTTGGGAGTGACGTAATGCCTCGGCCTTCATTTTCAAGTGACCATGGATGCTTCACCAGGTAAGAATACAACTCATGAAAATTCCTGCTGGTTTTTGAAGTGTTTCTTTCTCACCTGCCTTATGAAATAACATTTTATTGTGGAAATAGTAATCTATGGGACAATATTGAAAGGAGACGCATTTGTCCCATTCGGCACCTGAATAAAATGGATGACTGTATACTGGGTAAACAAGTGTTTGATTTTATTACGTTTTCTACAAAATATGTATTTGTTTCAGGACAAGCCTCACCATATACGGCTCCTCTGTTTTGTGGGAACAGGAGGCCACAGTGTGATTCCCTGGCAACAAGTGATGTAGATGAAGCAGATGGCCCAGAATGTGTTCCTCCCCTGGACATGAATTCAGGTTTGTTTACATTATTTGTTTTCAAAAATGTACCAAGTCACTCGAGAAGAAGCTAAATACGAGTAATCAGAAACTAAACAAAATTCACCCGAAACGAAGCAGAATATATATATATATATATATATATATATATATATATATATATATATATATATATATATATATATATATATATATATATATAGATATATATATATATATATATATATATATATATATATATATATATATATATATATATATATATATATATATATATAGAGATAGATAGATAGATAGAGAGAGATAGATAGATAGATAGATATAGATATAGATATAGATATAGATAGATAGATAGATAGATAGATAGATAGATAGATATAGATATATATAGATATATATAGATAGAGATAGAGATAGAGATATAGATAGATAGAGATAGATAGATAGATAGATAGATAGATAGATAATATAGTGTGTGTGTGTGTGTGTGCTATTTCACATATTCTAGTGGAGATGACGGTGATGATGCCACGGTAGTTCTCGAGGCTGATGGTACACCGTGTTCGAGAAGAAGCAGAACAACGACGTAAGAGAAGCGTCGTCTTCACTGGAAGAACATACAGAGGAGGGAGTGCGCAGCTGCTGTACCAGGTTTTAACAGCGGAGGAGATGAAGAGGAACAAGTGTTGCTAAAACTTATTGATTACTTTCGCAATTTTTTCACTTCTGATCTTATGGATTTACTTGTTGAGCAGTCTAATCTTTATTCAGTGCAAGAAGATCCAAGTCAAAGGAAAGAGGAAGGCCAAGCAAATCCTTTCAGAATTAAGAAAAAGGTTGGAAGGGCAACAAACTCTATTCCGGAAAAGGATGTCAGAGGAGATTTTGTAGGTCACTTTCCAGCAGGTTCAACAAAAAAGAGCCAAATGTAAACTGCCTGGGTGCAGTGGCAAATTAGTTTTCATACCAAGTAGGTTTTTTTCACACAAATAAGTGCTTCTGTATGATGGGTTCTATAGATGAAAGTTCTATTATTCATGCGATTTTCAGTTTTCTTTTTATTGTGTGCTTTTGTAACATTATAGAGTATGCTCCTGGGAAATATGTTTTGTCTTTTGTAAGAGTTTGATTTTTTTTCTATTGTTCAAAAATGTTCTTTTGTGCCTGAAGGGAAAACTCCGTCCCTTTTAAAAAAGTATATATAAAAATGCATTTGAGAGGAATTTTCTATCCCATGTGATGTATTCCTTCATAATCATTTGAGAGGAATTTTCTATCCTATGTGATGTATTCCTTCATAATCATTTGAGAGGAATTTCCTATCCTATGTGATGTATTCCTTCATAATCATTTGAGAGGAATTTTCTATCCTATGTGATGTATTCCTTCATAATCATTTGAGAGGAATTTTCTATCCTATGTGATGTATTCCTTCATAATCATTTGAGAGGAATTTTCTATCCTATGTGATGTATTCCTTCATAATCATTTGAGAGGAATTTTCTATCCTATGTGATGTATTCCTTCATAATCAATAAAAAAATGAGTGTCATAGTTTTCTTTAGTTATTATCCAAAATTCAGGCGGTAAAAGGTTATAAGACATTTCGCCGGCCAAGAACACATAATTGACAAGGCTTTCGTAGGAGTTGTGGGCATTTCCAGAAGTACTTTTATGATTCTGGTGGTAATTTGACCTTTCTTCTGTGCCATGAACCTACAGAAACACTCATTAGAACCCGACTGACTCCTTCTTTGACCTTTAGATATTGTTGATGTGACAAGCTAAGGTGTTTTATAATACCAACCCTAGCTAGCCACGCCACACACCACACCACACAACATCCAGCCACACCACACTCAGCCACACCACACCCAGCCACACAACATCACACGCAACGTAAAGGAGTCGGAATCGTAAATATTTTCACCGACTCCAACTCCGGTCAAAAGCAAGCGACTCCGGTGACTCCTACTCCGAGAACGACACCGACTCCACCCCCATGTTACTGAGCTATGAAGGGCTGAGGGTAACGGGTAAATAAATGCAGTGATGCGAGTTATGGGGATTTGTCCCTAGATTTGGGGATTTCGGGGCACTGATGGGGACATGGGGACATTCACTCTCGATTTGGGGACTTTTGAGGCTGAAAATAATATGTATTTTATCGTTAAAATTAAAATAATATTATTGATATAAAGGTTAATAGAAAACATGATGAGGTTAAAGGTTGTTGTTGATTGTCTAATTAGTAAGAAGAGAAGAAAAAGTGGAAGAAAAAGTGGACAAAACGGATCCAGCAATGAAGGACGGAGGAGGCGGTGATGGCGTGCTCAGAAGACAATCTACTTAATTTACATCGTATAATGGGCGCCGATGAGGCGGACTGAATGCGGGTGAGCGGGCCAGAGCTAAAAAAAATTAGACGGTAAAACTGCCGACTTCGGGTTTTTTAACGTTCAAAGGTTCAAGAAATCAATGATTACCACGAGTTTTTGGACGCTTGTAGAACCTGCATATATGGCATCATGTTATATGTGCCCGATAGGCATTACTATCAACACCAAGTCTCCGTCAAAATCGCAACCAGCGATTAGTAATTTGACATAAAGCGGCATCACCGCTGCTGCCAACACTCCCCGCAGTCCCTCGCTCCGTCCTTGGGACTCAGACTTGCCACGTCGGCTGCACCGCGCGTGTGACGGGACACCATTGTTAATTTCCTTCACGTTCGTGTCTTGAAACTGTATACCGAGCACTTAGCGAACACGCGCCTTTCATCAGGTAAGCAGTAGCCTTCACTGCAAGTTAGATTGTTAGATGCTGTGATGCCTGTGAATGCGAAGACCAAAGCATTTGAAAAATAATTGTTGTAGTTTACGCATTCCCAACAACAACAATTTACTCAAGTACGGTAGCTTACACTTGCAACAATAAACCATCAATCAATCAATCACATGTACAACTGTAAATCCTCACGAGGGGGTTGTTATTACAATACTTAAGACGGCGTGATGGCGCGGTACGTAGAGTTATGAGGGATGACGCAATGGCGTATATTTCAGTATTTTTATAACAAGTAGCAAAAATATGAAATGAGGATATTTGGATATTTTTCCCCCGAATATTTAGGGATTTTG